>NW_026634483.1:0-11969 GCF_024868665.1 Triplophysa rosa
ATTAGCTCCGAGAACCAAGTCTGGTTGGACCTGTGCAAGGAAGCTCACTGGGGGAAGGCGTACTTCCTCTTGTTCCGTGGCCAGCTGTGCACTCGGCATCTGTGCCGGGGGGGCCTTTAGACAAGGAGTATAAAAGTCGGTGGTCGGGGAGGCAAATAGGTCCACCTGTGCCTGTCTGAACCAATCCCACATGAGCTGGGGACAGGGGGACAGATCTTCTTCATCGCCCCAAATGGAGGTGGTTCGGCAGAATGGGCGCCTTGCCATCAAATCAAATCAAATCCCTTTATTGTCATTCAACCATATACACAAGTGCAACAGTACGTGAAAAACTTGGGTGCAGTTCCGACCAACATGGCAGTATGACAGATTACAAGTTACAAAGAATTACAATACTTTACAGTAGACATTTCTTGTACACATTTACACAGTAAACATTTCTGGAATTCCCGCAGTTATCCAGGTTTCAGTAAGGCAGATAATGCAGCAGTCCCTTGTCTCTCGGTGAAACTCAGTTCGCAAAGTTAGTTATCCAGAGACTGAACGTTTGCCAGTAAAATACTGGGTAGCAGGGGTCGGTTTACTCGGCGTCTGAGTCTGATGAGAACGGCGGTTCTCCTTCCCCTTTTCCGTCTGCTTTTCCGCGGCCGGGATATCCAGACAAAGGGCTCCTCTTGCGTGTTTGTAAACAGCGGGTCAGCGTTGAATTGTTTATAGTCCGGTTTTCGATGTGCCACTTCAGAACCAATATTCAAAAGTGTTTGTCTGTCGTAGACAATAAGGCAAACAGTATCCAATATAACTAGCATAAGAAAGGTCGACAAAACAAACAAAAAACGACAAAGTTGGTTCGGAGCTCGCGACGCAGCAGCCATACTCGGTGCCATCTTGGATCTAAACCATGAGCAGAGCTCTGGGAAAGCTGGCAGTTCTGGGACAGACAGGGATCCCTCTGACCTGCCTGCTGATGCCACTGCTCGATGGACTGGTGGGATTCCAAGAGTTCAGAAGGCTGCGGAGATAAAAGTCCAAGGGTTGAGGAGACAGCTCTTCTATGGAGGAAGTGGGCACCTGTAAAAAATCTGTGCNAAAAAACACAGCATTGACAGCACTAGTGTTGTGGAGGAACAATTATTGCCTTAGAACCAAAATGTACATTCTTGCACATGATGATATTTCTGTAGATAATTGTTGCTGTTTTTTGTTTTGTTTCTGAAATTATTATTATATTTTATTTGATATTAAGTTTAAAGAACTTTATGTTAAAAAAATACAGACTGTATCTTACAGACTGACCTGAAGTCGTCCCTACGTCCAGTTTCATATACAAACAAAACACACACGTACACTTACAGTACCTGCATAAACACTTGGTCACACATAACAAGAACAAAAACAAGGATAGAGTATTCTTAATGCTTTAGTGTGCAGTAAGACTGCGTGAAGTGTGATGGTATGTGTGCATCTGGGATTGAGTGATAGACACGACAGGTCATGTGACTCTGCTGTTTATCTGTATGTGCCAAGCTCCTGTTGATTCCACATTAGGTGAACTGTGACGTATGATGTTACATAAGATTTTATTTTCCTGCCTAATGATGAAAAAGAAATCTTTGATTAAATTCATGTCAGGTCAACAACATGTGTGGTCTTGTTCTTTCTTCCCGTCTTCTCATCAGGTTCGGCCAGAATTCAAAAGATAGGAATTTTGATTCATGATAGTGAATCTGAAGTGATTTATACACAAAAAAATAAAGAATTAAAAATTTAGTGACTTCAATTAAATTCAACATTTACGACATAAATTAAGTGTTTTTCTGTGCCTAAAAAACTCATTTATTACAAAGTTATACTTAGTTATAAAAAGTTATACGTGTGTAGTAGTAAGTAAAAACTAAGATCAAAAACATTTTAAATCATTTTTTATCTTCTTAAAACATTAATATTATTCATATGCCTTCAGATCAAAACATTCATATACCTTCAGATCAAAAGATTTTTAAAACCATTTTTAAAGGTATACTCCAACCCAAAAATGACAATTCTGTCATGAATTACTTCCCCCGCCCAAGTTGTTTCAAACCAAATTTCTTTGCTCTGTGGAACACAAAGAAAGATATTTAGAAAAATGTCAGAAACTGACATTTCTGGGACATCATTGACTACCATAGTAGGAAAAACATGTAATTGGTAGAGTAAAGTGCCCCATACTTTGCTTTCCTAAATTCTTCAAAATATCTAATTTTGTGTTCAACAGAACAAAACAAATCCAATAATTTGTCCTATTATGGTAGTCATTGATATCCCAAAAATGCCAGTTGCTAACATTCTTACAAAAATCTTTGTTTTCATGAGAACAAATAAATCTATAAAGGTTTGGAACAACTTGAGGGTAGGGCTGCTCGATTATGACAAAGATCATAATCACGATTATTTTGGCCAATATTGAGATCCGGATTATTTCACATGATTACTCATTAACTTTTAAAACATGACTTGACTTTAAAACTGTGAATTCAACAGAAAAATAAATGTAAAGAAATAGCACAGCTGATCCACTTTAAAGGAAAGGGGTGCGCTGTGGATTTATACCACAAGAAAAGAGAGAGGATCCTTGCAAAATGGAATGCGGCACAATAATCGGTTTACTTCGATTATTTTGTTTTTGTAATTGTTGAAGGCCAAAATTGATGATTACGATTAATTGTCGATTAATTGCACAGCCCTACTTGAGGGTGAGTGTCCTTAATCCCTTTAAAGTCTATGCAATGTCCTCATTTAAATAGCTAAATAAACATGTGTTTGTGTTGTAGAGCTAAAGTGGATTACACTGTGAAACCTCACACGAACCAGATGGTGAGAGTGAGGTCAACTGTACTATCTGTAACACACTTGTACACACACAACAATACAAGCACGCACATACAAGAATTTTAATCTTTTTTTATTTAATAGTATGCAAATTCTTTAGTTGAATTACCTATTATTATCATCCTTTAAATTAAATAGGATTCAGAATATCTAGCAATATCACAAAATGACCACCAGGTGGCAGCCCAGCCTTTAAAAGATTACTAGGTAGGCCACAATGGACACCGGGTCCCTTTCATTAATTTTTAGGTGAATTTAAGAAACTAAGGAATAAAGACACTAATAAATAAAGTAAAAGTATTTGTCTATTATAATTTATTGTTAAATATTGCATTTGCAAATACGTTTTACATTATATAGGCTTACCACAATCTATAAACAGAGTTTCCCGTGTTTTAGTGAAGGTCTGTGAATAATTTGGAAACCATTTAATCAATTCACAATATGCACACATTTATTCCTAATCTTATCCCCAATAAAACGCTGAAATTGGCTCCGTTACTGTCCCTCGTCTTGTCACACTTTTAATTGCGAATTACATTACATCAATCACATAAATGACATATTTTTCATCTAACACGGCGTTTTGTAGTTTGCATCAGTGGATACTATCGGTCAAAAAAGTTAAAGTTGTAAATTATTGGATGTTTAGCCACATACGTCGAGTGCGTTGCACTCTGAATCTAAAATGTCTTCTTTGAATTGATTGGTCACTGCTCGGTTCTCTAAACGGTAACTCTAACATTTAATTGGCCACCTTATTTTGACATTGAGGTCAACTGCTAGACCGCAGCCGCAGTTTCAGATACTATTGTACCCCTGAGATGTAAAAAAAAAAGTTTGCAGCACCTAAATAAAGCTTTTTATTTTATTACACACCACAGACAAAATGGCGGGTGCGACCCTGTGTGAGGAAATAGATGTGCGGGGTGAGAACGTGAGAAATTGCGAGTCGGCGTGAGAGTTGGCAGTCCTGTTTACATTACAACCGAACACCGACCGTTAACTTTGGGCCAGCGCGCGCGTCCGATGAAACCATCTGTAAATGTTCAATTTTGATGAGTGAAAAAAGTCTAGCTTTCTTCGTCAAGCCACGCTTTTATACAGTAGATAAAATCACCGACGTCATAATGAGAGACGCTTCTAAGAGACGCCTCAGCTGTAACTGCTTTTAGAGTCAGTAACAGCTCGGAGAAGACAGGCGAGTTTATTAGCGTCTTGCGGTTTTCTCAAACTCTTATTTCTGGTGACATTTTTTCGCGTTCAATCTTAGCGTTACACGTTTGCTAAACAGCAAAGCATCGAGGATGGTTTCTTTCGAGGTAAGAACAAATTTCCATTCGATGTGAGACGACACGTATAGTTTTGTATGTTCGCTCGTTTGTAAAAAGGTCAAGATATTTTTTGTTGTAGATAGTACAACTGTACGTTCATTTTGTTAAGCATTATTATATTTCTGTCAGATTTATTTTGTTATGCTTTGTGTACATACTATAGTACAACGCTTATAGCTGAAATACATTTCAAAATAATCACAAATCGGCTGTTTTTCGACATGTAATGAATATGTAACACTGTACTGTGCGTGTATATAGCAGCACATATATGAAGACACAGATAAAAAACTATTTTCTTTGCTTCATGTTAGTAAATATACGTATGCCTACAGTAAAAGCAGTGTAATTCTTTGTTACTTGTAATCTGTCATACTGCCATGTTGGTCGGAACTGCACCCAAGTTTTTCACCTACTGTTGCACCCGTGTATATGGTTGAGTGACAAAAAAGGGATTTGATTTTGATTCGATTTGAACTATCATTGTAGTAAATTTACTGTATATATATCGCTGCTGTCCAGCTGAAACCTTGTATCTCCATATTTTGTGTTTTTATTTTTTGCCATAAATCATTCTTATTAGTCACCCTTTGCTTGTCACTGGGTTTTGCAAATATCTAACCAATAAAAGTATTCAAAATTGTTTGTCAACTTTGACAACAGTGTTTTTACTCATTTAAAAAGTACAAAGTTTTTTGGACACAAGGTTTCGGAATAACAGCAATGATATAGTTATTTACTTTTCTGTGCTCGTCTGCTCAGGTACCATATACTTGTCTTGGAGCATCCTCTGCTCAGTCATTCCTGCAACACACTAAATTCGCGGAGCCTCAACCACCGGTGACCATGCATGACATCTGCTCTGCGGTTTCCAAAAAGTATGTTGAATTCCTTTGCATAAAATACAGACAAGCAGTCCAAAGTTTAGCCACCAACATCATTAAAAATCCATTTACTTCTTTTCAGGGCTCGCGAAACAGTCAAGAGAACCCTTAAGGAAAAGCACATTTCCCAGACTGAAATGTGTGATCGGGTTCAGTGGACGATCGAGTGGTTGAAAATGGTCTGCATCACCGTGGTCCTTCCTGCTCTCTTCGTCTGCCTGAAAGAGGAGCAGATGACTAAGATAATCAAAGGAATATCAACTGAATTGACCAACGACCAACCGCAGAAGTCCACTAAGGTGGCAAGCCTGATTGGAGAGTGCATTTTTGTTACCATGATGCAATGCCTGCGTAACAAAATGTCCTACTTCATGTCAGAAGCCAAATGCTCTCTGGAAAACGTGATGACTTCAGAACACAGCATAGAGATGATTCTTATGTTTAAGAAGGATTTGATCAACTGCGTCTACCTGGAACTTCTCGCTAATGGCATGGGCAAGAATTTTCCTGTCGACGATATGGAAAACAACTCGCAGGCCCGACCTTTCAAATTACGCTGGGAATTTTTCATGTCTGTGCTTCATTACTTCTGTCAGTGGGCATCATGGCATCACATGGAGTCGTTCCTGGAGTTGCCACACACCCTTCAAGATGATTTAGGAGGCTCTATGACGAAAGCGGAGAGGACAACTTTGAATGTCCTCACCAAAAAATTGACCGACACCGTTACCGACATGATAGGCGAAGCCACCGAACATCCATTCTGGGTGGCTGAGATGATGAAACAAGGTATAACACACAAAATGACTCACCTGGCATCAATTTTTATAGACGGTTGTAGTAATCGTTGTTGATTGATGTTTTTGCTTTAGGTTCGGCATCACTTACTAATGATGCTGACGTTGAGTCCAGTTGCTCTGAGGAGACTCCAGATTCTGAGGTGTTCAGCCCAAGTACTAAAACCGAGACAACAGGTGGACCGGTATGTTTACTGACATTTATTTCTGTCAAATATTTTAAGCATATTTATAGCTGCCATGTGTACATACTGTACATACATACATACTTATAGGGCTGTGCGATTTGGGGAAAATATCTAATTGCGATTTTTTTGACAAACATTGCGATTGCGATTTGATTTGCGATTTTAACTTTTCTAATTCAAGCTTCAGCTCAATATTGTTGTGTGGAGCACAATATGGGTATAGTTACCCTGCTGAAAGAAAACAACAACAAAAAACATTACAGAAATTTTAATTGTTTCCATAAAACCATTACAAAATTCATTTTTGTAGTGTGTTTTTGGGCATTATTCAAATATTGGTTCCCAACTTCCAGATTACATCACACCAATAGAATCCAAATACCAGTGTACACTATTATAGTTTCCATTAAAACAAATACAACTCCCATTCTAACCCTTAAATCCATAACATTTTCTATTGTGTTAGTGAATTATTAAAATAGTTCATAGGTTACATAGGCTGATTTATAATTTAAGTATGTGGGATTTTTTAAAACAAGTTGAAAATGTGCTGAATGTTTAATTTCATCCAAGTGAAATTAGCAAAACAGTTAGATAGAATTTACATTTGTTTGAAACGCGGAGATAGGCGTGAGTTGACACAGGGTGCGCGCGTGCGTCAAGCCTCGTCCATATTGCCAGATGCCCGTGTGGAGCCGGACTGAAGTACTATAAACGTCATTACGAAACAGGCTGTGTGTGCGCGTCAAGTTTAAACGGCTCGTCCGCGAGTATGACACAGGCTGTGTGTGCGCGTCAAGTTTAAACGGCTCGTCCGTGAGACGTGCGAGTATGACACAGGCTGTGTGTGCGCATCAGGTTTAAACGGCTCGTCCGCGAGACGCGGCGAAGTGTCGAGTGTGTGCAGGCTGTGTGTGCGGTCTTCTGAATTGGACGGTTCTTTAGTATTTATTTGCCTAATATGATCGATCTGACTCTGCAGATGCCATAATAACACACTCTCTCTCTCTCCTGCCTTATGTTTTTTTTTTTTAATGTCGGACGTTTACGCAGTTGGCTAGGGCAGTGCTGATAGGCATAACAGAGGTGCGCTCACTCAGTTGGTTAGCAAGAATGCCACTCAAAGCGGGCTTGGAACAGACGCGTTTCTTATTTTTCACATCGCTTCCACATCGCAGACTCTTGCGATTAGCAAATCGCAACGTCTCACATCGCGATTCGATTTCGATTAATCGTTCAGCCCTACATACTTATCACTTCAATTGATTTCAAAATATGTAATGAGTACGTGACACTGTACTATGTGTATAGGGCAGCACATTTATGAAGACACAAATAAAAAAGTGCTTTCTTTGTTTCATGTTAGCAAATATTCATATATGTAAACAGCATATACAGTAACTATCATTATAGTATGTTCATATATGGTCATTTACTCTTTTGTGCTCGTCTGCTCAGGTACCATATAATCCTCGTGGAGCATCCACTGCCCAGTCATTCATGAAACACAATAGATTCACAGAGCCTCAGCCACCGGTGACCATGGATGACATCTGCTCTGTGGTCCCCAAAAAGTATGTTGAATTCCTTTGCATAAAATGTCAAGCAGTCAAAAGTTCACCCACCAACAGCATTAAAAACATGCTTTCCTTTGTTTCAGGGCTTACAAAAGAATCAAAACATCCCTTAAAGAAAAGCACATTTCCAAGACCGAAATGTGTGATAGGGTTCAGTGGACGATAGAGTGGCTAAAAATGGTCTGCATCAATATCGTCCTACCTGCTGTCTTTGTCTGCCTGAAAGAAGAGCGCATGACTAAGAACGCCAAAGGAGGACAGATCTTCTACAAGTCCACTAAGGAGGCAAGCCTGATTGGAGAGAGCATTTTTGTCTCCGTGATGCGGTGCTTGCGAAACAAAATTTCCTCCATCTTACCGGAAGCCAAATGCTCTCTCCAATCAGGCTTGCCTCCTTAGTGGACTTGTAGAAGATCTGTCCTCCTTTGGCGTTCTTAGTCATGCGCTCTTCTTTCAGGCAGACAAAGACAGCAGGTAGGACGATATTGATGCAGACCATTTTTAGCCACTCTATCGTCCACTGAACCCTATCACACATTTCGGTCTTGGAAATGTGCTTTTCTTTAAGGGATGTTTTGATTCTTTTGTAAGCCCTGAAACAAAGGAAAGCATGTTTTTAATGCTGTTGGTGGGTGAACTTTTGACTGCTTGACATTTTATGCAAAGGAATTCAACATACTTTTTGGGGACCACAGAGCAGATGTCATCCATGGTCACCGGTGGCTGAGGCTCTGTGAATCTATTGTGTTTCATGAATGACTGGGCAGTGGATGCTCCACGAGGATTATATGGTACCTGAGCAGACGAGCACAAAAGAGTAAATGACCATATATGAACATACTATAATGATAGTTACTGTATATGCTGTTTACATATATGAATATTTGCTAACATGAAACAAAGAAAGCACTTTTTTATTTGTGTCTTCATAAATGTGCTGCCCTATACACATAGTACAGTGTCACGTACTCATTACATATTTTGAAATCAATTGAAGTGATAAGTATGTAGGGCTGAACGATTAATCGAAATCGAATCGCGATGTGAGACGTTGCGATTTGCTAATCGCAAGAGTCTGCGATGTGGAAGCGATGTGAAAAATAAGAAACGCGTCTGTTCCAAGCCCGCTTTGAGTGGCATTCTTGCTAACCAACTGAGTGAGCGCACCTCTGTTATGCCTATCAGCACTGCCCTAGCCAACTGCGTAAACGTCCGACATTAAAAAAAAAAAACATAAGGCAGGAGAGAGAGAGAGTGTGTTATTATGGCATCTGCAGAGTCAGATCGATCATATTAGGCAAATAAATACTAAAGAACCGTCCAATTCAGAAGACCGCACACACAGCCTGCACACACTCGACACTTCGCCGCGTCTCGCGGACGAGCCGTTTAAACCTGATGCGCACACACAGCCTGTGTCATACTCGCACGTCTCACGGACGAGCCGTTTAAACTTGACGCGCACACACAGCCTGTGTCATACTCGCGGACGAGCCGTTTAAACTTGACGCGCACACACAGCCTGTTTCGTAATGACGTTTATAGTACTTCAGTCCGGCTCCACACGGGCATCTGGCAATATGGACGAGGCTTGACGCACGCGCGCACCCTGTGTCAACTCACGCCTATCTCCGCGTTTCAAACAAATGTAAATTCTATCTAACTGTTTTGCTAATTTCACTTGGATGAAATTAAACATTCAGCACATTTTCAACTTGTTTTAAAAAATCCCACATACTTAAATTATAAATCAGCCTATGTAACCTATGAACTATTTTAATAATTCACTAACACAATAGAAAATGTTATGGATTTAAGGGTTAGAATGGGAGTTGTATTTGTTTTAATGGAAACTATAATAGTGTACACTGGTATTTGGATTCTATTGGTGTGATGTAATCTGGAAGTTGGGAACCAATATTTGAATAATGCCCAAAAACACACTACAAAAATGAATTTTGTAATGGTTTTATGGAAACAATTAAAATTTCTGTAATGTTTTTTGTTGTTGTTTTCTTTCAGCAGGGTAACTATACCCATATTGTGCTCCACACAACAATATTGAGCTGAAGCTTGAATTAGAAAAGTTAAAATCGCAAATCAAATCGCAATCGCAATGTTTGTCAAAAAAATCGCAATTAGATATTTTCCCCAAATCGCACAGCCCTATAAGTATGTATGTATGTACAGTATGTACACATGGCAGCTATAAATATGCTTAAAATATTTGACAGAAATAAATGTCAGTAAACATACCGGTCCACCTGTTGTCTCGGTTTTAGTACTTGGGCTGAACACCTCAGAATCTGGAGTCTCCTCAGAGCAACTGGACTCAACGTCAGCATCATTAGTAAGTGATGCCGAACCTAAAGCAAAAACATCAATCAACAACGATTACTACAACCGTCTATAAAAATTGATGCCAGGTGAGTCATTTTGTGTGTTATACCTTGTTTCATCATCTCAGCCACCCAGAATGGATGTTCGGTGGCTTCGCCTATCATGTCGGTAACGGTGTCGGTCAATTTTTTGGTGAGGACATTCAAAGTTGTCCTCTCCGCTTTCGTCATAGAGCCTCCTAAATCATCTTGAAGGGTGTGTGGCAACTCCAGGAACGACTCCATGTGATGCCATGATGCCCACTGACAGAAGTAATGAAGCACAGACATGAAAAATTCCCAGCGTAATTTGAAAGGTCGGGCCTGCGAGTTGTTTTCCATATCGTCGACAGGAAAATTCTTGCCCATGCCATTAGCGAGAAGTTCCAGGTAGACGCAGTTGATCAAATCCTTCTTAAACATAAGAATCATCTCTATGCTGTGTTCTGAAGTCATCACGTTTTCCAGAGAGCATTTGGCTTCTGACATGAAGTAGGACATTTTGTTACGCAGGCATTGCATCATGGTAACAAAAATGCACTCTCCAATCAGGCTTGCCACCTTAGTGGACTTCTGCGGTTGGTCGTTGGTCAATTCAGTTGATATTCCTTTGATTATCTTAGTCATCTGCTCCTCTTTCAGGCAGACGAAGAGAGCAGGAAGGACCACGGTGATGCAGACCATTTTCAACCACTCGATCGTCCACTGAACCCGATCACACATTTCAGTCTGGGAAATGTGCTTTTCCTTAAGGGTTCTCTTGACTGTTTCGCGAGCCCTGAAAAGAAGTAAATGGATTTTTAATGATGTTGGTGGCTAAACTTTGGACTGCTTGTCTGTATTTTATGCAAAGGAATTCAACATACTTTTTGGAAACCGCAGAGCAGATGTCATGCATGGTCACCGGTGGTTGAGGCTCCGCGAATTTAGTGTGTTGCAGGAATGACTGAGCAGAGGATGCTCCAAGACAAGTATATGGTACCTGAGCAGACGAGCACAGAAAAGTAAATAACTATATCATTGCTGTTATTCCGAAACCTTGTGTCCAAAAAACATTGAACTTTTTAAATGAGTAAAAACACTGTTGTCAAAGTTGACAAACAATTTTGAATACTTTTATTGGTTAGATATTTGCAAAACCCAGTGACAAGCAAAGGGTGACTAATAAGAATGATTTATGGCAAAAAATAAAAACACAAAATATGGAGATACAAGGTTTCAGCTGGACAGCAGCGATATATATACAGTAAATATACTACAATGATAGTTCAAATCGAATCAAAATCAAATCCCTTTTTTGTCACTCAACCATATACACGGGTGCAACAGTAGGTGAAAAACTTGGGTGCAGTTCCGACCAACATGGCAGTATGACAGATTACAAGTAACAAAGAATTACACTGCTTTTACTGTAGGCATACGTATATTTACTAACATGAAGCAAAGAAAATAGTTTTTTATCTGTGTCTTCATATATGTGCTGCTATATACACGCACAGTACAGTGTTACATATTCATTACATGTCGAAAAACAGCCGATTTGTGATTATTTTGAAATGTATTTCAGCTATAAGCGTTGTACTATAGTATGTACACAAAGCATAACAAAATAAATCTGACAGAAATATAATAATGCTTAACAAAATGAACGTACAGTTGTACTATCTACAACAAAAAATATCTTGACCTTTTTACAAACGAGCGAACATACAAAACTATACGTGTCGTCTCACATCGAATGGAAATTTGTTCTTACCTCGAAAGAAACCATCCTCGATGCTTTGCTGTTTAGCAAACGTGTAACGCTAAGATTGAACGCGAAAAAATGTCACCAGAAATAAGAGTTTGAGAAAACCGCAAGACGCTAATAAACTCGCCTGTCTTCTCCGAGCTGTTACTGACTCTAAAAGCAGTTACAGCTGAGGCGTCTCTTAGAAGCG
>NW_026634483.1:23663-45872 GCF_024868665.1 Triplophysa rosa
AAAAAACACAGCATTGACAGCACTAGTGTTGTGGAGGAACAATTATTGCCTTAGAACCAAAATGTACATTCTTGCACATGATGATATTTCTGTAGATAATTGTTGCTGTTTTTTGTTTTGTTTCTGAAATTATTATTATATTTTATTTGATATTAAGTTTAAAGAACTTTATGTTAAAAAAATACAGACTGTATCTTACAGACTGACCTGAAGTCGTCCCTACGTCCAGTTTCATATACAAACAAAACACACACGTACACTTACAGTACCTGCATAAACACTTGGTCACACATAACAAGAACAAAAACAAGGATAGAGTATTCTTAATGCTTTAGTGTGCAGTAAGACTGCGTGAAGTGTGATGGTATGTGTGCATCTGGGATTGAGTGATAGACACGACAGGTCATGTGACTCTGCTGTTTATCTGTATGTGCCAAGCTCCTGTTGATTCCACATTAGGTGAACTGTGACGTATGATGTTACATAAGATTTTATTTTCCTGCCTAATGATGAAAAAGAAATCTTTGATTAAATTCATGTCAGGTCAACAACATGTGTGGTCTTGTTCTTTCTTCCCGTCTTCTCATCAGGTTCGGCCAGAATTCAAAAGATAGGAATTTTGATTCATGATAGTGAATCTGAAGTGATTTATACACAAAAAAATAAAGAATTAAAAATTTAGTGACTTCAATTAAATTCAACATTTACGACATAAATTAAGTGTTTTTCTGTGCCTAAAAAACTCATTTATTACAAAGTTATACTTAGTTATAAAAAGTTATACGTGTGTAGTAGTAAGTAAAAACTAAGATCAAAAACATTTTAAATCATTTTTTATCTTCTTAAAACATTAATATTATTCATATGCCTTCAGATCAAAACATTCATATACCTTCAGATCAAAAGATTTTTAAAACCATTTTTAAAGGTATACTCCAACCCAAAAATGACAATTCTGTCATGAATTACTTCCCCCGCCCAAGTTGTTTCAAACCAAATTTCTTTGCTCTGTGGAACACAAAGAAAGATATTTAGAAAAATGTCAGAAACTGACATTTCTGGGACATCATTGACTACCATAGTAGGAAAAACATGTAATTGGTAGAGTAAAGTGCCCCATACTTTGCTTTCCTAAATTCTTCAAAATATCTAATTTTGTGTTCAACAGAACAAAACAAATCCAATAATTTGTCCTATTATGGTAGTCATTGATATCCCAAAAATGCCAGTTGCTAACATTCTTACAAAAATCTTTGTTTTCATGAGAACAAATAAATCTATAAAGGTTTGGAACAACTTGAGGGTAGGGCTGCTCGATTATGACAAAGATCATAATCACGATTATTTTGGCCAATATTGAGATCCGGATTATTTCACATGATTACTCATTAACTTTTAAAACATGACTTGACTTTAAAACTGTGAATTCAACAGAAAAATAAATGTAAAGAAATAGCACAGCTGATCCACTTTAAAGGAAAGGGGTGCGCTGTGGATTTATACCACAAGAAAAGAGAGAGGATCCTTGCAAAATGGAATGCGGCACAATAATCGGTTTACTTCGATTATTTTGTTTTTGTAATTGTTGAAGGCCAAAATTGATGATTACGATTAATTGTCGATTAATTGCACAGCCCTACTTGAGGGTGAGTGTCCTTAATCCCTTTAAAGTCTATGCAATGTCCTCATTTAAATAGCTAAATAAACATGTGTTTGTGTTGTAGAGCTAAAGTGGATTACACTGTGAAACCTCACACGAACCAGATGGTGAGAGTGAGGTCAACTGTACTATCTGTAACACACTTGTACACACACAACAATACAAGCACGCACATACAAGAATTTTAATCTTTTTTTATTTAATAGTATGCAAATTCTTTAGTTGAATTACCTATTATTATCATCCTTTAAATTAAATAGGATTCAGAATATCTAGCAATATCACAAAATGACCACCAGGTGGCAGCCCAGCCTTTAAAAGATTACTAGGTAGGCCACAATGGACACCGGGTCCCTTTCATTAATTTTTAGGTGAATTTAAGAAACTAAGGAATAAAGACACTAATAAATAAAGTAAAAGTATTTGTCTATTATAATTTATTGTTAAATATTGCATTTGCAAATACGTTTTACATTATATAGGCTTACCACAATCTATAAACAGAGTTTCCCGTGTTTTAGTGAAGGTCTGTGAATAATTTGGAAACCATTTAATCAATTCACAATATGCACACATTTATTCCTAATCTTATCCCCAATAAAACGCTGAAATTGGCTCCGTTACTGTCCCTCGTCTTGTCACACTTTTAATTGCGAATTACATTACATCAATCACATAAATGACATATTTTTCATCTAACACGGCGTTTTGTAGTTTGCATCAGTGGATACTATCGGTCAAAAAAGTTAAAGTTGTAAATTATTGGATGTTTAGCCACATACGTCGAGTGCGTTGCACTCTGAATCTAAAATGTCTTCTTTGAATTGATTGGTCACTGCTCGGTTCTCTAAACGGTAACTCTAACATTTAATTGGCCACCTTATTTTGACATTGAGGTCAACTGCTAGACCGCAGCCGCAGTTTCAGATACTATTGTACCCCTGAGATGTAAAAAAAAAAGTTTGCAGCACCTAAATAAAGCTTTTTATTTTATTACACACCACAGACAAAATGGCGGGTGCGACCCTGTGTGAGGAAATAGATGTGCGGGGTGAGAACGTGAGAAATTGCGAGTCGGCGTGAGAGTTGGCAGTCCTGTTTACATTACAACCGAACACCGACCGTTAACTTTGGGCCAGCGCGCGCGTCCGATGAAACCATCTGTAAATGTTCAATTTTGATGAGTGAAAAAAGTCTAGCTTTCTTCGTCAAGCCACGCTTTTATACAGTAGATAAAATCACCGACGTCATAATGAGAGAAACGTGGATGCTGATATTTCTTAAATGCAAAAAAATCCAAGAAAAGCACAGACAGTATTAGTTTGTTTATATTAAAGAGACTTTTTCTATTATTAATTTGTTATAAAATCGCAGTTTAGTTTTGTTATTTGAAATAAAACATTATTTTATTATGCAAAGAAACGTGAAGCATTTAAGAAATAATGCAAGGGAAGTTGTTCATTTCTAATTTGTTTCAACTCATTTTTTTAAAATAAATCGTGAGTAAATCGTGAATAAATCGCATTGTGAGATCAGAATCGTGAATCGCATCGCATCGTGAGCTGAGTGAATCGTTACATCCCTAGTCCTCGTAGAATTCCTGCTGTGTAACTGTAATGCATTTAGCTAAAACTGGATTTTATGTGACAACAGGAAAACCGATAACTATGAATATGAAGTTTTAAATTGTTCTTCATTTTTAGTCCATGCTACAGCTAATGATAACCGTACGGACGAAAAATATCATTGGCATCACTTATATCCTCAGGAGTATTCCATTGTACAAACAAAACTACCGAAAATGCGTTCAGCCAATCAGATCGAAGTTTGTGAGTTTTCTTACCAACATGCATCATTTATGAACAAATCATCAGAATGCCATCCAGGGCCTTAACTAATGATTGGTTAAAAACTAGTATTTCAGGTCAGGTTTCTTTTTTCTAGCACAGTCATTTTGTCTTTAGTTTTCCATTTTAAGAGCAGTTTAACACTTCTCCCTCCACATTAATAACCCTCAAACCATATTTCCAAAATACGCTCTTGACAGCTCAACCGAGCAGCTGTCACAGAAATGAGAAATGTTGTTCAGAATCTGTGGTTTGGTATGTAGGCCATACGCACAGGGGACACTGACACGCATGTGAAGTTTGTCCTAGATGACTCAAAGATCAGGGGTCCACGGCTGATTCATTTTGAAAAACTGATCTGTGCTTCAAATCCTAGCGCATTTTCGGCCATCCAATGGTTTTATTTTAATTCAGGAAATCACGATGTGGTTGCAAATTTGCATCTGTGTATTTTAAACAACTGTTTCTGCCACACCAGATCCGCTCGCTTTATTGTTTGTAAAAAGCTGTTTTGCGTGTTCTGGTTTTTTGTGGCCGTGCATAAAAATGCTCAGCTTCAGAGTATTTCATACACTTTTGAGCACCAGTCTGATCACTGGGTTTTGAGACACAGGACGCATGAATGAGACGAAATGTGTTGATGTTCATCAGGAGGAGCAGGAGAGGGAGGGGACCGCACAGCAGAAACCCTTTAAACGCGGAGAATCGGTGGAAAAAGCTAACGTGAGTGAGAGAAGGTCGACAATTCTCTTCTGGCCTCAGGAAAGCAGAACAACTGATGCTGACTTTCTTTTCACTGTCTTTCTTCCACAGTCGTTGTCTGTCTTTTATTACACCATGCTGCTTTAGTTTCTATTTTATTCCCCATAAGTGCCTCGGTCGAGCCTCTGCTCTATTTCTCTGTGATTTCATTGCCGTTTATAAAACAAATACTCGTAGTGCTGAATGCTGATTGCTTGCAGCATCCATGGGGGCCAGTTACAGACCTGCGCTTAAGGACAATTTTATCTGGTGGACTTAATGGAATTGCATAATAATCTAATGATTTATAACTTTTTTTGTTAATAATGAACAAAAATTCGTTTTTGGATAGGGGCATCGAAAATCACGCTAATTTAAAACCAAGTTATTAGAAAGAGCCATATCATTTAACCATGTTAAGATGTCCGTGCCACACATAACCTGCAATTTTATATTTCAAACAGAGATGGCGATAGAGAGGCAGAGTTACGCATTGCAGCTTTAATACATTTTCTTAGTATAGCGTTGTTGTTTTTGGTTCTTTATATAAAGTAATTCATATTTTTATAATGTTAAATGTACACTGAGCTGGTAATGAAAAGCACATACTTCTTGAGTTGGCTACCTTTAACTATGAGCCAGCACACCAGTATTTGAGCATAAAATATCCTCATAAAAAACTGCCTTAAAGGGATAGTTCACCAAAAAAAATGATTTACTTGACCTCAAGTTGTTCCAGACATGTATAAAATGTCGTTGTTCTGTTAAACACAAAGAACGATCATTAGAAAAATGTTAGCAACTGAGATTTCTGGGGCACCATTGACTACCATAGTAGTACTAGAACCTAAATTCTTCAAAATATCTCATTTTGTGTTCAACATTTTTTTCCCACTATGGTAGTCAATGGTGCCCCAGAAATCTCAGTTGCTAACATTTTTCTAATGATCATTCTTTGTGTTGAATTAAACAAAGAAATGTATACAGGTTTGGAACAACTTGAGGGTAAGTAATTCATGACTGAATTTTCATTTTTGGGTGACCTATGCCTTTAAGAGGCCTGTCGCGTACTTGTGTGCTTGTTTCTGTCAGTAACAGCCTTAAAAGCATGCAAAGCATGCATGCACTTCAAACATCCACCAGAAATATTGCAACATATTTATGCAACATTTTGCAAAACTCTAATCCAGATCTGGTAGTGTTGGATGAACAGGATTGAATTCTCTCTCTCCTCTCTCTCCGTTTTTAATGTCAGCACTCACTCTGGATCTCTGGATCTGGCTGCTATCTTCTGACAGACTCAATGTAGTATCACAAGTGTTATCAGTCGAGTAACATTTGTGTGTGTTTGTAACAGGCAGCGGCGTCTCTCATCTCCCAGCGCTCCGTTAATCCCCGAGAAATGTTCAAACAGAGAGAGATGGGTATCCACCCGACTAACACAGACAACTCTCCATCCAGTCCAAAACCAGGTACATGTTTCTATATGCAAACTTCCAGAGGTATCTCTCCGTGCATGCGGCATAACTTTGCAATGTTGACTGTTATTCTTCATTCTTTTCCACGTGCGTCTGTCTGAAATGCGACCGTCGTTAAACGCCCCGTGGTTCTTCTGTCTAATGCAATGTTTGTGGTCTCTTCCTCTGCGTACGCCCCCGTCAGCCCCCTGTCAGCTCGACTTCTCTTTGTCGTTTTCTGTTCTGTGTATCTCAGGGCGGTTGAACAGCCCTTTTCTGTCCAAGCAGTCATGTGATCCAGAGCCATTGCGTTCTCCTGTGCGTCAGGCCTCGCCCTTACGAGCCAGAGGTACACACGCTCACCTTATCATGTCTTCCTTATCTCACTTTCAGAAAGTGTCTCCATACTCATTTTTTGCTCTTCCTCTCTTTGCGTGGCGTTTTGTCTGTTCAGACTAACAACTAACCAAGTCACTCACAAATTCTTTGTGCTTGCTTGAAGATTTAGTTGATCCTTCGCCTTAAAATAGAAGTGTGAGACATTAATGTGCTGGATTCCTGGGTTGCAGTGTGTGTGTGTGTGTGTAAACATTGTGTGTGTTTGTTTGCATTGTGCACTTGTTCAAGTCACAGATTGGCACAAACTAGGACTGGGCAGTGTGAAATTATACACTGAGATCTGATTTAGATACCAAAATGTTTAAACTGCAGTAAATCAAAGTCACAGTTAAAAAAAACTGGCACCAGGAAGTAAACCGTTGCATGTGGTCATATTCAGTGTATATGGGGTTGTGTATAACGGGAGAGATTTTGTTTTGACGCGTCACAACATGCTGCTTGCAACATCACGATTTGCACGATTTGCGGTCACAGGTGAAAAACACAGCATATGCTGGTTTGGTATGTTTTGATGCTGGTTTGTGCTGGTTTAAGCTGGTCCACAGCGCTGGTCAAACCAGCATCAAAACATACCTAACCCAGTATATGCTGTTTTTTTCAACAGGGATGTCAGGTTTAATAGCTTTGAACGAGACTCAGACATGTCAGATTTATAAGATTTAACCGTGTGATGTCTTAATGTTAATGATGCCAGACCTGTCATTCATTACTTATCATTAATATGTACAGCCTCGGAAAAAACGAAGAGACCATTTCAATTTTTCGTTCAGTCAGCATTTCTAGATGTATTGTGGCCATTTCAGTCCAGTGTCTGTTGAATTTCAATTATATCCAACCTCAGGAGTGACATAAAGTCATCCAACAGCAACGTGAAAGACGGACAGCATGACAAGACACGTGGAAACTGTGATAAAAATCAAGGTTATCACATAAGAAAATCATTGTTGAACTTTTCCCTAATACATGTACAACTGTTGTTGTGTCGCTTGAAGGTGAATATGAACTTGTTTTCTTTGCAGTATTTGAGGTCTGTACAAATACAGAGCATCTTTTCTGTTATTTTTCTCCAGTTTTCATTTTCTGCAAATAAATGCAAATCGAAACAAATGAAGTTCCAAAATGAGATAACTTAAAGATTGTTCAAAAATCATGTTTTTATTGTGTTAGTTTGCTGTATTTTTCAAGTTATTACGGCTTAAATCAAAACAAACCAACTGCAGTTTGATTGATATTAACTGGAATGCACAATAAAAAAACATGATTTTTGAACAATTTTAAAAACGGAGTTATCTCATTTTGGAACTCATCAAAGAAAAACTGAAATGGTCTCTTAATTTTTTTCCGTGGCTGTATATATATATATATATATTTTTTTTTTTTTTTTTCAGAGAAAGATAAGCATATTGCTTAAATGCACTAGAAATCATCTTGGATAAAAGCTCCAGCCAAATGCACTTATTTTATATATTGTAATACGTACTACTATCATGGTATAACTTTTTTTTCATATCGTGATTTAAGATTCTGCTGGTCATACTGCTGACTCCTAGCTTGAGCCCTTGACTCCGCCCCTCTGTGGTGCAGTGTGTCAAAGTGGAAATCTAGCTGACCTATAGTGTGTGTTGTTACGATGCATGTGGGTGTTCTGTGTATCCATGCATGTGTGTGTTCTTGAGTAGAACCCAGTTTTGAGGAACAGCCCAGATCTCAGTATGTGGAACCAGAACCTGAACCTGAGCCTGAGCCTGAGCCAGAATACGAAGGTGGGATTCATGCATTCATTCTTTTTGGTTGCTGCATTCCTTTATATCTTAGAAAATTTGTCAAGAATGTGGATGGCTTATTATTCACCCCAAAATCAAAAGAAACTTGAAAAAAAATATATTTTGTCAAATGAAAATGAAGCAGTGTTTTATGGTTTAAGACCATAAAACACCCAGGATATGTTGTACTGGTTTTAATTTATGCTTTAATGATTTTTTTACTGGATTACAGTAACTGGAATGTATTGAGACTTAGGCCTGCCGAGATGCTTAGATGTCGTAAAAATAATTTTAAAATAAATAAAATGTTTACGATGTAAAATAAATGTTTACAAATCATACAAAATATGTTTTCTTTTGATTTTGTTTTTATTCATCTGCTTCATTACTCATCCTCAGCCCCACTATTGAGTTTTGTTATGTGACAGCGCCACTGTGTGGGATATTGTGTTATTACAAAAGACAAAGTTAATGACTGTCTCTCATTGTTTTTGATGTTTCAGATGTTCAAGTAGCCAGTGATCATTATGAAACGCACATAGAGTCTCAGCTGCCATATGAGGCGATAGTGGAACCAGACAACATCTATGAAGAGCCTGCACCGGT
Source organism: Triplophysa rosa (assembly GCF_024868665.1). Classification (NCBI taxonomy): domain Eukaryota; kingdom Metazoa; phylum Chordata; class Actinopteri; order Cypriniformes; family Nemacheilidae; genus Triplophysa; species Triplophysa rosa. The sequence continues at coordinate 32,137 of NW_026634483.1, forward strand.
ACATCACACAGAACCAGAACCCCACTGTTCTTACTGACCTTACATCATTTTTTGTCTTGGACTGTGACTCATTTCTGAATGAAACAGTTTAGTAGGAAAATAATATACCGTGGGACTTGATTTGATCTGTTGACATTTAAATAGACTGCAGATATCAGGCTGTGATATTACTGCTTTATATTACTTTCCCCACCCACACAGCCTTGATTACATCAGCAGGAAAGTCATTTCATCCACGGAGAAAGTTATTACATTTTGAAGAAAATATTATGAAAACAAACGTGTGCTTTCATAATAAGATTAGGTCTGTAAATGATTTGGGTTCATGATCTCTTCACAGGTGGAGGAACAGAAAACGTATGATCAGGCTGGTGACCGTGGTGTTTGTGCCAGGGCTCTGTATGACTACCAGGCTGGTGAGTGCTACTCATACTGAGGGTGAATGTGAGTTTGTGTTTTATTGTGCAGATTCAGGAACCGTTTTCTGAAAGATGTTCACACGCTACATACATGTATACTTAAACGTTATGTTCTGAACCCACTGACATACCCATTTTCCCCACAGTTCCCCATCCTCACTCTTGTTATTACCACTGCTTTTTTGTCAATGCTGCACAGTAGTGTAAAAAACATTCATTCCTAATCATGAAAACCATAAATAAATATGGGAAAAATAAACATGGCAATATTTAAATATGGAACAATAAATATGCGGGAAATATAGGTTTTAGCGGCAACAACGTAAACAAACGTTATGTGGCCCAAACTTAAGAAAGCTTGGAACCATTAACTGTTGAGTAGTTTTAACTCAATTTCATTGAAAAAAAGCAGGACTTTACCACCATGTTAATCTGTTTATCAAATCTTAATCCATCATCGAAAATAAAATCCAGATTTTTAACCCAGGGCTTTACTGAAGAGGTTAAATCGCCAAGATTTACATTTGGAGTACGTGAGTCCGACAGACCAAACACAATAATTTCAGTTTTTCTCTCATTAAAATAAAAAAAATGTAAAACATTTTTTTGAAAACTTTGGGCCAGGTGCGTCCAATGAAGCTGTCTATAAAAAACAAATGAAGGCTTTATTAAATAAATATACAAATAAATAAAAAGGAAATGACATAAATAAATATAGAAGAAATAAACATGGCAATATTTAAATATGGGGGGAAAATTTGGAAAAGAAATAAATGCATAATTAAATAAATATACACATAAATAAAAGATAAAAATAACATTAAAATAAATTACATAATAAAAAATATGGAAAAATTAAACATGGTTATATATAAATATGGAAAAAAGAAATAAATATGATATACAAATAAATAAAAGATAATAATAACATTTAAATAAATAAAATAATCAAATGTTAACTTAAAAATAATAACAGCAAAATTAACTTTAAAGGAAACAGTAATACAAAAATACATTAAGAACAAAATTTCGTAGGTGTTTATTCAAGTCATTTATTTTGTTTATAAATTTTTCTATTACATTTTATTATTACATCTATCTATCTGTCTGTCTGTCTGTCTGTCTGTCTCTTAACAAGACATACAAGACTGTGATTGATAAATACCATAAATATGTAGGCCATTGCCTTATAAACATAGTACACACATATTGGCTTAACAGGCATTTACATCATTATGTACACAACGATGTACGATGTGTGTTTAAAAAGTTAATAGCGGAATAGTTGATTACCTATGATTTCTTATTTTCATTGCTTGTGATTGGTCATTTGTGTGTGTATCTCCTCAGCGGATGACACCGAGATCTCATTTGACCCTGATAATATCATTACCAGCATTGAGATGATCGATGAAGGCTGGTGGCGAGGATACGGTCCGGACGGTCATTTTGGAATGTTTCCGTCCAATTACGTTGAACTTATCTAACACAGCTCAACCTATCCCGCACCCTCCATCGGAGTCGGCCTGCGTTGATTTGTCCTGCGCAGATTCAACAGATCTCTGGGGCTTTGAGCAAAATGGGATCGGTATATTTGATTGAAAAGACTGAAACTAAAATCATGCACCAAAAGAGTGGTAATCATGTGATCGGGGGTATTTAAACTCTTGAAAGTGATCTTCTGTATACTGTATTGGTAGTTTTCTTTTGTTCGTATTATTTCATTTCAAGCTGTCCATTAATTTCACAAAACAATACTGATGCTGGCAGACGCCCTCAGCAGAGACGACCCAATAGTTGCAGGAATCCTTGTAATATGGACGGGATGAAAGTCATGCTTGTGATGTTGTTCCCGTCACATCTTTTTAGACTGAACCTTTGTGCGGTTTTTCTTTTTAGCTTTTCAAACATTAAGATTTCAACATAATAAAGGAAACATTTTTCTGTTTTCGAGATGTTCAGCGCAGCTAAGTTTATAGTTTGAACGTAATTTTGCCTTGATTTTGTCCTCTCCACAAGACTGGGTTGGACTGCCTTGGTTTTTTTTCCACAGATGTCTTGGTACAGTGTTTACTGAGAAATAGACGTGACAAGTTAATTTGCTGTTTCCTATAGTCAGCTTTGGTTTTGATGGTATTGTCACCATAGCTGTTAGCTTCAGTGCTTAAGAATCAGCGTGGGTTTAACATTTCTTTAAGACTTGTATACCACAGCTTTCCTGTCTACTCAGAAATGTGGAAAATATTAATACTGTGATTTTTAGGTTTCAGGGATCCGTCATTCTGTCATCTTACTGCCTTGGGGTCTCGGGTTGGGTCTGTATTACACGTGTGACGCCTGTATGCCGAGTATTTGAGTGGATGCACCAAGACTCGAATAAAATCACATCAGTTGTTTCTCCACTCTTTTGATTTTTATTAATCACGTACTTGCATATACTGTCAGTGGGGAGGTAGAGTATTTTTGTGGAGATTTTCAAGATTTATTTTAATAAAGACCCATATGGAAACATCAAAAGATCATAAAATCGTTTGACAGTGTGGTGTTAGACACGTTGTTAGAGGTCATTGTGAATATCTAACAAGTCTGAACAATGTTGTTACTTACATTAAAAGAATAAATTAAAGAGTTTTAAAATGGAACGAAAACCGCTTCCTTGTGTTTGTCCTTTGGCTGTAAAGGGTACAAGCGCTACTCCAGTCACAAGCTACAAAGTTTGCAGTTTTTATTTCTGCGCGTTTGCTTCTCTTAAATTGCAGAAAGACGCCCATCAAGCACTTCTCGAAATTCTTTTTTGAATGACAATACAAAAATTAACCATGGTTAAACTATAGTGACTGTAGTGTTTTGAAGTAAAACAAGTAAAGAGAAATTGACCATGTTCTCACTATAATAACCATAACATTGTCATTTTACTATATTAAACCATGGTTAATGTTCAAAAGGACTTTCAGTGCCCCAGATACAGGCGATTACGCAAGAAAATGTGCACTAATATTACAGTTATGTGTAACACTTTACAATAAGGTTGTATTTGTTAACATTGAGAAATATATTTACTAACAACATAAAATACAATATAGTTGTTCTGCATTTATTAATTCTTGTTAATGTTATGTCAGTACAGTTATTTATGTTTGTGGTACATAGACTGTCATTAACAGATAGAGCTTTTGATTGTGAAGAATGTATTTCTGAAACGAACATAAAGTAAGATTAATAAATGCAGTAGAAGTATTGTTCACTGTTAGTTTATGCTAGCAAATGCACTAATTGTTAAAGGGAAGCTCCACCCCGAAATGAAAATTCTGTCATGAATTACTCCCCATAATTCATATTTGAAGGAATGTTAGCAACTGAGATTTCTGGGGCATCAACTACCATAGTAGGAAAAATATAAATGGTTTTCAAAGATGCCCTAGAATTGTTTGCTTTCCTAAATCTTCAAAAAAATCTTTTGTGTTCAACAGTACAAAAAAATACCGAGACCATATTTTTTCCTACTGTGGTAGTCAATGATGTCCCAGAAATGTCAACAGAGATGTCCCTGTGTTCAACAGAGCAAAGACATTTTTACAGGTTTGGAACAACTTGAGGATGAGTAAATGATGACAGAATTTTCATTTTTGAGTGGAGTATGCCTTTAACAAATACAACCCTGTAATATCTTTCTGGCGGGTGTTCAACTGCATCTTACATTCACTTTCACTCTTCTTGACAGTAGATTATGAAGGTCATTTTCTCTCAATGTTCCTCTTTCGATGTTAAACAAGTTGCTTAAGTGTGGATAGAAACTGCTTGAAATAGAGGTTTAAGTCCCGTGCACATTTAGAAGAAAGCTCTCTTGAATGCACACATTTGAGAAATCATCATAAAACATTTGTGTGCGACCATGAACGTGACACCTTAAATGTTAAATCTTTATAAACGTGCTTATCCAGTGTAAATAGCTGTGCCATTGTGCAAGAAAGTCTTTTCTCATGTCAAATTCTGTCATTTTGTATGTGTCACACACACCGAGTTTCCTGGAATAAGAGAAATCAACATGACGGTTTGGGGATTTTTCTTCCTTTGCTTGATCACCCCCAGTTTCATTTTCAGAAGAAAACAGAAAAAATCGACTGTACTTTTCCCCCCTGTTCAGAGATGACAATCTTGTTTTTTAACTGAATGTCTAACTGATGTTCTCAATCCTCCAGATAACGCATCAGTGCTTTTACCTTAAATCCCATATGTTCCATCCGCACATTATTTAAAATCTGCTATTAATAGATGCTGAGGGGTAAATGTGGGGCAGAGGCATGATGCATTCGAGCACAATATTAACTTTATTTTGAAAAGGGAAGTAAGAAATGTCTTGACGGAAAATATCAGCTCGCTTCTGCAAAAAGAGAAGCCAGACCTGACGTTTTCACTGGGTGAATGTCAGCTACATTTCTATTTTATAAGAGAATTGTAGGAGCCTCATGACATTTTCAATTCAATTTTATTTATATAGCGCTTTTCACAATTGTCATTGTTGCAAAGCAGCTTTACATACAGTACATCATAATAAAACATTTAATAAAAATAATACTACGGGAAAAATTTAAGAGAATATACGGTATTAAGATGCATGGTATTATTGCAAGTTTTTCTCTATGCAATGTACACTGATGTCAGAGGATTGTTGGATACATTTTGTAAAAACAATTCCAATAATATTTAGTGTACCACTGGAAATATGTTCAGTTAAATTCTGTCAAAAGTTCCATTTATTGATTGATCAATTTGGATTATTATATTATTTGTTTTGTGATTATATCTGTGTGCCACCAAATGTTTCATTTTCAAATAAAAAAGTTTTGTTTGGCATGCTGAGAGAGAGAGAGAATGGTGTGTCCCGTGAGACTTTGCGAGCATATATGTTCTTTGAACCGAATGTAAACTCCTCTTTGCAGTAATCGAACTTCTGAATCGAGTCATGCAAAACCACAGATAACATGAGCGTGTTTGCGTGTTATTCATTTAATTCCTAACACAGTCGTTATGTTCTTACGCCAATATCGAATCATACTTAGCCTAGTTCAGTCATATCTGTCTCATAGCCTAATATCTTCTTAACATAAATTCTTAGTCAGGCGTTGCATAAAGTGATAGTTCACCCCAACATGAAAATTCCGTCATCATTTACTCGCCCTCATGTAAATTTAAACCTGTATGACTTTCTTCCTTCCGCAGAACACAAAAGAAGATATTTCGAAGAATGTTGCTAACAGAAAACCGTTGGTCCCCATTCACTTGCATTGGTTTTGTGTCCACACAATAGAAGTGAAAGGGGACCAACGGTTTTTGTTTACCAACATTCCTCAAAATAGCTTCTTTTGTGTTTTGCGGAAGAAAGTCATACAGGTTTAAAATGAGGGGGTGCGTAAATAATCCCTTACATGATTGTAAAGGATCACAATGCAGATGAATACTATTTATTTATAATAATTGTACAATTATGAATCAAATCAAATCTGAAGGTTCTGTGCCATGCCTGTGACTCCTTCAGCTGTTTCTATACTCACGGTACGGCCGTTTTGATGTATCAAGTGCTTTATTGATTTTCTAAAACAATTATTGATGCAAGACAAAAAAATGAGTATTGTTACGCTAATTTTGTTTTCAATTAATCTATCTTTTTTTATCTTCTGGTCTTTTTCCGATGTACCTTCCAGGTATTTGTATTGTATATGCTTTAAAATAGCACAGCAACTACAGTTGTGGCCAAATGTGCTCCCATGATTAACCTTTTACGTTCGCAGCAGAACGAATCTCGTGCTCCCCGCAATCGGGGTGTTGTGTCGTTTTACATGCGCGGGGAATGACGACGGTGAGTCGGAGGAGGGAGGGCAGTAAAAGAGAGAGTTAATTTTATGTGTTGGCATGTTAATAGTTCGTCTCCTGTTGGGAACGTTGGATTGTTAGTGCACTTTGGTTTGGGTTGGTCATGTGTGGGTGCCACAAAACTGTAGTTGCTGTGCTATTTTAAAGCATATACAATACAAATACCTGGAAGGTACATCGGAAAAAGACCAGAAGATAAAAAAAGATAGATTAATTGAAAACAAAATTAGCGTAACAATACTCATTTTTTTGTCTTGCATCAATAATTGTTTTAGAAAATCAATAAAGCACTTGATACATCAAAACGGCCGTACCGTGAGTATAGAAACAGCTGAAGGAGTCACAGGCATGGCACAGAACCTTCAGATTTGATTTGATTCATAATTGTACAATTATTATAAATAAATAGTATTCATCTGCATTGTGATCCTTTACAATCATGTAAGGGATTATTTACGCACCCCCTCATTTTAAACCTGTATGACTTTCTTCCGCAAAACACAAAAGAAGCTATTTTGAGGAATGTTGGTAAACAAAAACCGTTGGTCCCCTTTCACTTCTATTGTGTGGACACAAAACCAATGCAAGTGAATGGGGACCAACGGTTTTCTGTTAGCAACATTCTTCGAAATATCTTCTTTTGTGTTCTGCGGAAGGAAGAAAGTCATACAGGTTTAAATTTACATGAGGGCGAGTAAATGATGACGGAATTTTCATGTTGGGGTGAACTATCACTTTATGCAACGCCTGACTAAGAATTTATGTTAAGAAGATATTAGGCTATGAGACAGATATGACTGAACTAGGCTAAGTATGATTCGATATTGGCGTAAGAACATAACGACTGTGTTAGGAATTAAATGAATAACACGCAAACACGCTCATGTTATCTGTGGTTTTGCATGACTCGATTCAGAAGTTCGATTACTGCAAAGAGGAGTTTACATTCGGTTCAAAGAACATATATGCTCGCAAAGTCTCACGGGACACACCATTCTCTCTCTCTCTCAGCATGCCAAACAAAACTTTTTTATTTGAAAATGAAACATTTGGTGGCACACAGATATAATCACAAAACAAATAATATAATAATCCAAATTGATCAATCAATAAATGGAACTTTTGACAGAATTTAACTGAACATATTTCCAGTGGTACACTAAATATTATTGGAATTGTTTTTACAAAATGTATCCAACAATCCTCTGACATCAGTGTACATTGCATAGAGAAAAACTTGCAATAATACCATGCATCTTAATACCGTATATTCTCTTAAATTTTTCCCGTAGTATTATTTTTATTAAATGTTTTATTATGATGTACTGTATGTAAAGCTGCTTTGCAACAATGACAATTGTGAAAAGCGCTATATAAATAAAATTGAATTGAAAATGTCATGAGGCTCCTACAATTCTCTTATAAAATAGAAATGTAGCTGACATTCACCCAGTGAAAACGTCAGGTCTGGCTTCTCTTTTTGCAGAAGCGAGCTGATATTTTCCGTCAAGACATTTCTTACTTCCCTTTTCAAAATAAAGTTAATATTGTGCTCGAATGCATCATGCCTCTGCCCCACATTTACCCCTCAGCATCTATTAATAGCAGATTTTAAATAATGTGCGGATGGAACATATGGGATTTAAGGTAAAAGCACTGATGCGTTATCTGGAGGATTGAGAACATCAGTTAGACATTCAGTTAAAAAACAAGATTGTCATCTCTGAACAGGGGGGAAAAGTACAGTCGATTTTTTCTGTTTTCTTCTGAAAATGAAACTGGGGGTGATCAAGCAAAGGAAGAAAAATCCCCAAACCGTCATGTTGATTTCTCTTATTCCAGGAAACTCGGTGTGTGTGACACATACAAAATGACAGAATTTGACATGAGAAAAGACTTTCTTGCACAATGGCACAGCTATTTACACTGGATAAGCACGTTTATAAAGATTTAACATTTAAGGTGTCACGTTCATGGTCGCACACAAATGTTTTATGATGATTTCTCAAATGTGTGCATTCAAGAGAGCTTTCTTCTAAATGTGCACGGGACTTAAACCTCTATTTCAAGCAGTTTCTATCCACACTTAAGCAACTTGTTTAACATCGAAAGAGGAACATTGAGAGAAAATGACCTTCATAATCTACTGTCAAGAAGAGTGAAAGTGAATGTAAGATGCAGTTGAACACCCGCCAGAAAGATATTACAGGGTTGTATTTGTTAAAGGCATACTCCACTCAAAAATGAAAATTCTGTCATCATTTACTCATCCTCAAGTTGTTCCAAACCTGTAAAAATGTCTTTGCTCTGTTGAACACAGGGACATCTCTGTTGACATTTCTGGGACATCATTGACTACCACAGTAGGAAAAAATATGGTCTCGGTATTTTTTTGTACTGTTGAACACAAAAGATTTTTTTGAAGATTTAGGAAAGCAAACAATTCTAGGGCATCTTTGAAAACCATTTATATTTTTCCTACTATGGTAGTTGATGCCCCAGAAATCTCAGTTGCTAACATTCCTTCAAATATGAATTATGGGGAGTAATTCATGACAGAATTTTCATTTCGGGGTGGAGCTTCCCTTTAACAATTAGTGCATTTGCTAGCATAAACTAACAGTGAACAATACTTCTACTGCATTTATTAATCTTACTTTATGTTCGTTTCAGAAATACATTCTTCACAATCAAAAGCTCTATCTGTTAATGACAGTCTATGTACCACAAACATAAATAACTGTACTGACATAACATTAACAAGAATTAATAAATGCAGAACAACTATATTGTATTTTATGTTGTTAGTAAATATATTTCTCAATGTTAACAAATACAACCTTATTGTAAAGTGTTACACATAACTGTAATATTAGTGCACATTTTCTTGCGTAATCGCCTGTATCTGGGGCACTGAAAGTCCTTTTGAACATTAACCATGGTTTAATATAGTAAAATGACAATGTTATGGTTATTATAGTGAGAACATGGTCAATTTCTCTTTACTTGTTTTACTTCAAAACACTACAGTCACTATAGTTTAACCATGGTTAATTTTTGTATTGTCATTCAAAAAAGAATTTCGAGAAGTGCTTGATGGGCGTCTTTCTGCAATTTAAGAGAAGCAAACGCGCAGAAATAAAAACTGCAAACTTTGTAGCTTGTGACTGGAGTAGCGCTTGTACCCTTTACAGCCAAAGGACAAACACAAGGAAGCGGTTTTCGTTCCATTTTAAAACTCTTTAATTTATTCTTTTAATGTAAGTAACAACATTGTTCAGACTTGTTAGATATTCACAATGACCTCTAACAACGTGTCTAACACCACACTGTCAAACGATTTTATGATCTTTTGATGTTTCCATATGGGTCTTTATTAAAATAAATCTTGAAAATCTCCACAAAAATACTCTACCTCCCCACTGACAGTATATGCAAGTACGTGATTAATAAAAATCAAAAGAGTGGAGAAACAACTGATGTGATTTTATTCGAGTCTTGGTGCATCCACTCAAATACTCGGCATACAGGCGTCACACGTGTAATACAGACCCAACCCGAGACCCCAAGGCAGTAAGATGACAGAATGACGGATCCCTGAAACCTAAAAATCACAGTATTAATATTTTCCACATTTCTGAGTAGACAGGAAAGCTGTGGTATACAAGTCTTAAAGAAATGTTAAACCCACGCTGATTCTTAAGCACTGAAGCTAACAGCTATGGTGACAATACCATCAAAACCAAAGCTGACTATAGGAAACAGCAAATTAACTTGTCACGTCTATTTCTCAGTAAACACTGTACCAAGACATCTGTGGAAAAAAAACCAAGGCAGTCCAACCCAGTCTTGTGGAGAGGACAAAATCAAGGCAAAATTACGTTCAAACTATAAACTTAGCTGCGCTGAACATCTCGAAAACAGAAAAATGTTTCCTTTATTATGTTGAAATCTTAATGTTTGAAAAGCTAAAAAGAAAAACCGCACAAAGGTTCAGTCTAAAAAGATGTGACGGGAACAACATCACAAGCATGACTTTCATCCCGTCCATATTACAAGGATTCCTGCAACTATTGGGTCGTCTCTGCTGAGGGCGTCTGCCAGCATCAGTATTGTTTTGTGAAATTAATGGACAGCTTGAAATGAAATAATACGAACAAAAGAAAACTACCAATACAGTATACAGAAGATCACTTTCAAGAGTTTAAATACCCCCGATCACATGATTACCACTCTTTTGGTGCATGATTTTAGTTTCAGTCTTTTCAATCAAATATACCGATCCCATTTTGCTCAAAGCCCCAGAGATCTGTTGAATCTGCGCAGGACAAATCAACGCAGGCCGACTCCGATGGAGGGTGCGGGATAGGTTGAGCTGTGTTAGATAAGTTCAACGTAATTGGACGGAAACATTCCAAAATGACCGTCCGGACCGTATCCTCGCCACCAGCCTTCATCGATCATCTCAATGCTGGTAATGATATTATCAGGGTCAAATGAGATCTCGGTGTCATCCGCTGAGGAGATACACACACAAATGACCAATCACAAGCAATGAAAATAAGAAATCATAGGTAATCAACTATTCCGCTATTAACTTTTTAAACACACATCGTACATCGTTGTGTACATAATGATGTAAATGCCTGTTAAGCCAATATGTGTGTACTATGTTTATAAGGCAATGGCCTACATATTTATGGTATTTATCAATCACAGTCTTGTATGTCTTGTTAAGAGACAGACAGACAGACAGACAGACAGATAGATAGATGTAATAATAAAATGTAATAGAAAAATTTATAAACAAAATAAATGACTTGAATAAACACCTACGAAATTTTGTTCTTAATGTATTTTTGTATTACTGTTTCCTTTAAAGTTAATTTTGCTGTTATTATTTTTAAGTTAACATTTGATTATTTTATTTATTTAAATGTTATTATTATCTTTTATTTATTTGTATATCATATTTATTTCTTTTTTCCATATTTATATATAACCATGTTTAATTTTTCCATATTTTTTATTATGTAATTTATTTTAATGTTATTTTTATCTTTTATTTATGTGTATATTTATTTAATTATGCATTTATTTCTTTTCCAAATTTTCCCCCCATATTTAAATATTGCCATGTTTATTTCTTCTATATTTATTTATGTCATTTCCTTTTTATTTATTTGTATATTTATTTAATAAAGCCTTCATTTGTTTTTTATAGACAGCTTCATTGGACGCACCTGGCCCAAAGTTTTCAAAAAAATGTTTTACATTTTTTTTATTTTAATGAGAGAAAAACTGAAATTATTGTGTTTGGTCTGTCGGACTCACGTACTCCAAATGTAAATCTTGGCGATTTAACCTCTTCAGTAAAGCCCTGGGTTAAAAATCTGGATTTTATTTTCGATGATGGATTAAGATTTGATAAACAGATTAACATGGTGGTAAAGTCCTGCTTTTTTTCAATGAAATTGAGTTAAAACTACTCAACAGTTAATGGTTCCAAGCTTTCTTAAGTTTGGGCCACATAACGTTTGTTTACGTTGTTGCCGCTAAAACCTATATTTCCCGCATATTTATTGTTCCATATTTAAATATTGCCATGTTTATTTTTCCCATATTTATTTATGGTTTTCATGATTAGGAATGAATGTTTTTTACACTACTGTGCAGCATTGACAAAAAAGCAGTGGTAATAACAAGAGTGAGGATGGGGAACTGTGGGGAAAATGGGTATGTCAGTGGGTTCAGAACATAACGTTTAAGTATACATGTATGTAGCGTGTGAACATCTTTCAGAAAACGGTTCCTGAATCTGCACAATAAAACACAAACTCACATTCACCCTCAGTATGAGTAGCACTCACCAGCCTGGTAGTCATACAGAGCCCTGGCACAAACACCACGGTCACCAGCCTGATCATACGTTTTCTGTTCCTCCACCTGTGAAGAGATCATGAACCCAAATCATTTACAGACCTAATCTTATTATGAAAGCACACGTTTGTTTTCATAATATTTTCTTCAAAATGTAATAACTTTCTCCGTGGATGAAATGACTTTCCTGCTGATGTAATCAAGGCTGTGTGGGTGGGGAAAGTAATATAAAGCAGTAATATCACAGCCTGATATCTGCAGTCTATTTAAATGTCAACAGATCAAATCAAGTCCCACGGTATATTATTTTCCTACTAAACTGTTTCATTCAGAAATGAGTCACAGTCCAAGACAAAAAATGATGTAAGGTCAGTAAGAACAGTGGGGTTCTGGTTCTGTGTGATGTACCGGTGCAGGCTCTTCATAGATGTTGTCTGGTTCCACTATCGCCTCATATGGCAGCTGAGACTCTATGTGCGTTTCATAATGATCACTGGCTACTTGAACATCTGAAACATCAAAAACAATGAGAGACAGTCATTAACTTTGTCTTTTGTAATAACACAATATCCCACACAGTGGCGCTGTCACATAACAAAACTCAATAGTGGGGCTGAGGATGAGTAATGAAGCAGATGAATAAAAACAAAATCAAAAGAAAACATATTTTGTATGATTTGTAAACATTTATTTTACATCGTAAACATTTTATTTATTTTAAAATTATTTTTACGACATCTAAGCATCTCGGCAGGCCTAAGTCTCAATACATTCCAGTTACTGTAATCCAGTAAAAAAATCATTAAAGCATAAATTAAAACCAGTACAACATATCCTGGGTGTTTTATGGTCTTAAACCATAAAACACTGCTTCATTTTCATTTGACAAAATATATTTTTTTTCAAGTTTCTTTTGATTTTGGGGTGAATAATAAGCCATCCACATTCTTGACAAATTTTCTAAGATATAAAGGAATGCAGCAACCAAAAAGAATGAATGCATGAATCCCACCTTCGTATTCTGGCTCAGGCTCAGGCTCAGGTTCAGGTTCTGGTTCCACATACTGAGATCTGGGCTGTTCCTCAAAACTGGGTTCTACTCAAGAACACACACATGCATGGATACACAGAACACCCACATGCATCGTAACAACACACACTATAGGTCAGCTAGATTTCCACTTTGACACACTGCACCACAGAGGGGCGGAGTCAAGGGCTCAAGCTAGGAGTCAGCAGTATGACCAGCAGAATCTTAAATCACGATATGAAAAAAAAGTTATACCATGATAGTAGTACGTATTACAATATATAAAATAAGTGCATTTGGCTGGAGCTTTTATCCAAGATGATTTCTAGTGCATTTAAGCAATATGCTTATCTTTCTCTGAAAAAAAAAAAAAAAAATATATATATATATATATACAGCCACGGAAAAAAATTAAGAGACCATTTCAGTTTTTCTTTGATGAGTTCCAAAATGAGATAACTCCGTTTTTAAAATTGTTCAAAAATCATGTTTTTTTATTGTGCATTCCAGTTAATATCAATCAAACTGCAGTTGGT
>NW_026634484.1:0-4272 GCF_024868665.1 Triplophysa rosa
CTTCCTCCTCAACCTCATCCTCAGTCTGATGAACCTCCTCTTCCTCCTCAACCTCATCCTCAGTCTGATGAACCTCCTCTTCCTCCTCAACCTCACCCTCAGTTTGATGAACCTCCTCTTCCTCCTCAACCTCACCCTCAGTTTGATGAACCTCATCTTCAACCTCAGTCTGATGAACCTCCTCCTCAATCTGATGAACCTCCTCTTCCTCCTCAACCTCATCCTCAGTATGATGAACCTCCTCTTCCTCCTCAACCTCACCCTCAGTTTGATGAACCTCCTCTTCAACCTCAGTCTGATGAACCTCCTCCTCAATCTGATGAACCTCCACTTCCACAGATTCCTCAACATCCATGTCAGCCTCTACATCCTCCTCCTCTGAGCTCTCTCCCCCTCTCACAACCTCGAGAAGTTCTTCCTCCATCTCTCCCTCATCAGTCTCAAATACCTCTTCATAAGACGTCTCCTCTTCACTTAACTCTTCAGCCTTCTCTTTGGAAACAACCTCCTCCTCATTGGAGCTGTCTTGTTCTGTGGTGGTGTCCCCATGTTCATCAGGACTGCAGGGTTGGCAGACGGGTCTCTTTGGCGCAGGTGTGTCATTGGAGGAGCTCTGGCTGATATCTTCTGTGCCATCACAGCAGGTGAACAGCTCACCTTCAGGCTTCAGCTGGAGAGGCACAAGTTGCTCTGCCTCAGACCCCACTGCATCTGCGAAGGACAAAACAGATTTTTAAAAACTTTACTGAGATATACATTCACACAAAATGGTAGTAATAAAACATAATGGCTACAAAAATGATGCACCATATACTTATGTCTCATAGTGCTTCTCTTTCCTCTCCATGATTCAAAAATTGTGAAAGAAGACTTCCTGAATGCAAAAATTCATGGATAGAAACATCCTTTCCACAATTTAAAAGTCAGGTTAAGCATCTTTTTTTGCATTTTGTGCAAAGATCTTACAGATCCACTTTATGTAAAGAACCAAATACAACCATCTTTTTAAAAAATATATTTTGTCATTCCACTAATAATAAGGCTTATTAATTTTAACACTCTTTGAGTTGGTAACAAGGCTGCTTTAAGTTTGAATACGCAAGTATGTGGCAATGACTGATCTGTGTGATTCATGTGATGATGAATGCTTTCGATGAGAGCGAAATGCTTTTCGTGTGAATCACATCCTGAAATAGGCAGGAGTGGAGAATGCAAAGTCCTTTCTGTTCACATGGATCATCAGAGGAAGGTTTATTTTTCATGCTGTTCTTCGGTGCAGCGGCAGCCAGCTTTGTTAAGGGTCTTATACCATACTGGCTATGTATGAACTTTCCAACGCTAGGTTCAATGTCAGACGCTTCCATTGAAGTCAACAGCTTAGCCCGTACAGAAATCTAATATATGACTGTACATGAACATATTGTGTGTATAAATTATGGTTTATTTACAATTGAGCAATGTTTCCTGAGTCAAGACTAAGACGTTTATGAAAATTAAGATGTTTCTGTTTATTGAAATCAAATAAAATATTGGCTATATATTGTCTATTACAAACAAAAAATATATTACATTACAAACAAACAAAAAAATGTATACTGGCAATTACAAATTAAACATTATTGGAAAAACAAACAATATTGCCTCAGAAATAAACTGAAATAAGTTTAAGGCACTAAAATTATAATAATAAACAAAAACTAAATTAATCTTATATAGCAACATAAAAAACGACAAAAGCATTTAACAAAATTGCTAAAAAATGAACTAAAATTAACATAAAAACGAAAAATCTAAAAATAAAAGCTAATTTAAAATATTAATAAAACTAAAAAACAAAACAATAATAATTTTGTTTATTCCTTTTTGTTTATATTTTTTGTATAAAAGAATAAAATGCATATTTGTAGATATGCTGTAGTTATACTTTCTGCCTATAGTTATTTGTCTACTAAATACCTTAAAGGGATAGTTCACCCAAAAATAAAAATTCTGTCATCATTTACTCAACCTCAGGTTGTTCCAAACCTGTATAAATGTCTTTGTTCTGCTAAACACAAAGGAAGATATTTGGAAGAATGTCAGTAACCAAACAGATCTCATCCCCCATTTACTTTCATATTATTTATTTTTTTTATTATGTTAGTTAATGGGGGATGAGATCTGTTTGGTTACTGACATTCTTCCAAATATCTTCCTTTGTGTTTAGCAGAACAAAGACATTTATACAGGTTTGGAACAACCTGAGGTTGAGTAAATGATGACAGAATTTTTATTTTTGGGTGAACTATCCCTTTAAGGTATTTAGTAGACAAATAACTATAGGCAGAAAGTATAACTACAGCATATCTACAAATATGCATTTTATTCTTTTATACAAAAAATATAAACAAAAAGGAATAAACAAAATTATTATTGTTTTGTTTTTTAGTTTTATTAATATTTTAAATTAGCTTTTATTTTTAGATTTTTCGTTTTTATGTTAATTTTAGTTCATTTTTTAGCAATTTTGTTAAATGCTTTTGTCGTTTTTTATGTTGCTATATAAGATTAATTTAGTTTTTGTTTATTATTATAATTTTAGTGCCTTAAACTTATTTCAGTTTATTTCTGAGGCAATATTGTTTGTTTTTCCAATAATGTTTAATTTGTAATTGCCAGTATACATTTTTTTGTTTGTTTGTAATGTAATATATTTTTTGTTTGTAATAGACAATATATAGCCAATATTTTATTTGATTTCAATAAACAGAAACATCTTAATTTTCATAAACGTCTTAGTCTTGACTCAGGAAACATTGCTCAATTGTAAATAAACCATAATTTATACACACAATATGTTCATGTACAGTCATATATTAGATTTCTGTACGGGCTAAGCTGTTGACTTCAATGGAAGCGTCTGACATTGAACCTAGCGTTGGAAAGTTCATACATAGCCAGTATGGTATAAGACCCTTAACAAAGCTGGCTGCCGCTGCACCGAAGAACAGCATGAAAAATAAACCTTCCTCTGATGATCCATGTGAACAGAAAGGACTTTGCATTCTCCACTCCTGCCTATTTCAGGATGTGATTCACACGAAAAGCATTTCGCTCTCATCGAAAGCATTCATCATCACATGAATCACACAGATCAGTCATTGCCACATACTTGCGTATTCAAACTTAAAGCAGCCTTGTTACCAACTCAAAGAGTGTTAAAATTAATAAGCCTTATTATTAGTGGAATGACAAAATATATTTTTTAAAAAGATGGTTGTATTTGGTTCTTTACATAAAGTGGATCTGTAAGATCTTTGCACAAAATGCAAAAAAAGATGCTTAACCTGACTTTTAAATTGTGGAAAGGATGTTTCTATCCATGAATTTTTGCATTCAGGAAGTCTTCTTTCACAATTTTTGAATCATGGAGAGGAAAGAGAAGCACTATGAGACATAAGTATATGGTGCATCATTTTTGTAGCCATTATGTTTTATTACTACCATTTTGTGTGAATGTATATCTCAGTAAAGTTTTTAAAAATCTGTTTTGTCCTTCGCAGATGCAGTGGGGTCTGAGGCAGAGCAACTTGTGCCTCTCCAGCTGAAGCCTGAAGGTGAGCTGTTCACCTGCTGTGATGGCACAGAAGATATCAGCCAGAGCTCCTCCAATGACACACCTGCGCCAAAGAGACCCGTCTGCCAACCCTGCAGTCCTGATGAACATGGGGACACCACCACAGAACAAGACAGCTCCAATGAGGAGGAGGTTGTTTCCAAAGAGAAGGCTGAAGAGTTAAGTGAAGAGGAGACGTCTTATGAAGAGGTATTTGAGACTGATGAGGGAGAGATGGAGGAAGAACTTCTCGAGGTTGTGAGAGGGGGAGAGAGCTCAGAGGAGGAGGATGTAGAGGCTGACATGGATGTTGAGGAATCTGTGGAAGTGGAGGTTCATCAGATTGAGGAGGAGGTTCATCAGACTGAGGTTGAAGAGGAGGTTCATCAAACTGAGGGTGAGGTTGAGGAGGAAGAGGAGGTTCATCATACTGAGGATGAGGTTGAGGAGGAAGAGGAGGTTCATCAGATTGAGGAGGAGGTTCATCAGACTGAGGTTGAAGATGAGGTTCATCAAACTGAGGGTGAGGTTGAGGAGGAAGAGGAGGTTCATCAAACTGAGGGTGAGGTTGAGGAGGAAGAGGAGGTTCATCAGACTGAGGATGAGGTTGAGGAGGAAGAGGAGGTTCATCAGACTGAGGATGAGGTTGAGGAGGAAGAGGAGGTTCATCAGACTGA
>NW_026634484.1:13724-17225 GCF_024868665.1 Triplophysa rosa
GGATGAGGTTGAGGAGGAAGAGGAGGTTCATCAGACTGATGATGAGGTTGAGGAGGAGGTTCATCAAACTGAGAATGAGGTTGAGGAGGAAGAGGAGGTTTCTCAAACTGAAGAAGAGGTAAATGAGGAATCATCTCAGACTCAGGTGGAGGTACTGGAGAAGGAGGAGGTTATTCAACATGATGAGGTGGCAGATGAGGTTCCAAGTTCTGAAGAAGAGGCAGAGATGGTTCCTCAGCCTGAAGAACCACTGGAGCACATAGAGAATGTCTCAGAGGAGTCTACATCTGTGGAAGAACCTGAAGATGAAATAGAGGAGGCGGATGCAGCAGCTGCTGAAGAACAAGCAGCAGAGGTTGTTGAGGAGGTTGTGGAAATAACCCAAGAAGAAACGGAGGATGTGACAGAAACTACTCCAGAAGATGTGGTCCAAGATGTTCCTGCACCTGCTGGAGAAGTCACAGTGTCAGCTGACAATCCAGCACTCAAAGAAACTATGAAAGGTACAGTATGATCCAGTCACAACAATGAAATAAACTTGTAAGGACACATTTGTCTTTAAAAGTAAATGACATATTTCTGAAATTATTTTAAAGATACGAACTCCATTATAGTAGAAATAAGACAAAGAAGGGCACTATATTTTTTCAGTCACTAGGGGGCGCAGTAGGACGCCGTAGTAAAGGACCTTCATGTTCCATACCTGATACTTTGAATAAACCCACCAGCAAAATAACCTCACAGTAATATCCCTTGGCACACGTCCATTGTCATTTATAACCATTTGTTCTCCGGCCTGGGTGTTTAGTAGAATGCACTGTTTGTGTTTAACTGACTCCAGATAGACAGCTGATGTAGTTATTGCAGTCATATGCTTTCCTGTAGCTCAGTGGTTAGAGCAGCATGGCGCTAGCAACGCCAAGGTCATGGGTTCGAACCCAGGGATTGCACATACTTATATATATATATATATATATACCGTACATGTGTGTGTGTCTGTGTGTGTGTGTGTGTGTGTGCGTGTGTGTGTGTGTGTGCGTGCATGCATGTGTGTGACCCTGGACAACAAAACCTTAGTTTTGTCTTAAGGGTCCATCTTTTTTACTAAGATTTTAACATCATCTGAAAGCTGAATAAATAAGCTTTCCATCGATGTATGGGTTGTTAGGATAGGACGATATTTGGCTGAGATGCAACCATTTCGAAATCTGAAATCTGAGGTTGCAAAAAAATCGAAATATTTTTCAACAGTTATCCAAAGAAAGTCCTTAGCATAGCATATTACTCACAAATATAAAGTTTTGATTAATTTACAGTAGGAAATTTACAACATATCTTCATGGAACATGATCTTTACTTAATATTTGAATTATTTTGGGCATAAAAGAAAAATCAATCATTTTGAGTCTGACCCATAAAATGTATTTTTGGCTATTACTAAAGATGTTCCCGTGCTACTTAAGACTGGTTTTGTGGTCCAGGGTCACATGTAAGACTGAAAAAACATGAAGTGCTTCTGGACCAGTGTTTACATTTTGCGAAGTGGTCTATACAACACTTTTAGCCTCAATTTATTTGAAACTTTTATTTTGACCCATCTTGGCTTCTCGAGTCTACAGAATTCTCTCTCTCTCTTTCTTTCGCTGTAGTTTTCCTCAGTCTTTTCACGAACACTCCACCTCTCTGTCACAGTGGCTGGACACATTGTAATTCAGTTACTCAAAATCCATTTTAAAACCCGCTGCATGTACCCGGCGCTCGACATTCAGAAACGTTTCCAATTTGTGCCGTTTACATGTCTGAGTGTTTTTGTGCGTACGTTAAGCCCAGAGAGTGATGGGTGGAGCTTGAGGAAGAAGTTATCCTGAAAACAAACCCAAAGCCAGAAAGAAAAACAGAGCGAGAGAGAAGTTAAGAGAGAACTGGAGAGGAAGGGATGTGTAAAAAGAAGGTATTGATTTAAAACAATTACATTTAGATTTGAGCAATTAGTGGTGTCTGGTATTCTAGTAAACCCACTTCGAATTTACCTTCTTGACATTTTCTTTGCTGTTTGTGGAGAAAAATCTGCATAAATAATTAAAATATGAATCTACTACACTTCTGTGGGTGCTATAGGCCAGAAGTACAGAAATACAACAGATTTTGGAAGGCAGTTAATGTCCATTACTATTCTGGCACATTTCGATATGCAACGAAATCAAGCTTGTGTGGCCAAAAGTGGGGGTGGAATGTGTTCAATTTTGTGAATGCGATAAGTGCAACCATAAATTCAACAATAATTTCTCCCCATTCCTGCTTACGATGCTAACAAACACACACGCTGTGCATATGTTACCATGTCAGAATAAGGTGGTCACTACACATCTCTTGTATCTCACCTTGCCTCGTGTGGATGTTAAAGCTGCTGTATTTCCGCATTCCTGTGCACGTGAAGAAAATATTTGGCTGATCTGAGATGAATGTCAATCTAGACGTCACTGCAGGAGAGAGAGTTCAGGGCTCACCGGGAGTCAGCGCATTCAGTGACACATACAGCGAGGTTCGAAACTCAGGACACAATTCCAGTTTTTTGTGATTAAGAGCTGTAAGTTAACACATTAAATTGAAAGTCATAGAGAGTCATTAGATTACAAAAAAATGCTAAACATATTTTGGATCCCACCACATGAACACAGATAGTTCAGCAGAGTCTTCATCAGTTTGATGGGGGGTGGTCTATATATTTTTAATAGTAATGTATGCCTAAATTTCTTTGTAATGCGTTTCGTGTGTTTTTACAGCAGTGAGGTTAGTAAACTTCATAAACTTGCTTTGGGTGTGTGATCTAGCAGAAAGAAATGCAAATGACTTACAGTTGCTGAAGCGAACACACAGCTGAATGCATGCAGGCTATAGACCGTTTCATCGGACACGCGCGCCTAGACTGCAATCAACCTCTGGTCTGTTTTTGTTTATCGGTCTGGCTAGTGTTTAAGAATATAACTATTTATATTTCATTTAATTTATGTTAATAATATACATTTATATTATTATCTTTTGTATAATAATTGTATTATATATATCAACCTCGCCGCTAAATGCTGCTAAATTTCATACACTGGACCTTTACTCACAGAAACCTGTTGACAGTGATGTAAAGCATTATACACACACACACACATAAGACGGTTTCAAAGCAACAACATAAACAAACAATACTGCGCATGCACGCGTTCGCGGACTGCCATTAACTTCCGGTACACATTCACAAACAATAGAGTGCCTGTAGATTATTTCTGATAACAAGCAAAAGAAACCGAGAAGACCCGTTACTTGGCTAAAATTGCCTCTCCAAAAAAAAAAATTGCCACTCCAAAATGTTTAATTTAGACTGCGATACCAAGCTCAACCACTAGATGTCAATGTACCATACGGTTTCTTTAAATGCGACAAAACTACAGGACCTAATCAAAAAATTATGTATTTGTTAAAATGAACATGCAACAAAATTAATATATA
>NW_026634484.1:17883-22829 GCF_024868665.1 Triplophysa rosa
TAATTATTTTTTTCAATCTTACATATATAAATTAATCTGACATATATTCGTTTAACATTTTGAATCTGTTCTATTGGTTGTATTGGTTGTTCAAACGTTATCCGAAGTGGTCTATACCACAACCTTCATTGCTTCTTAGAATTTATAGTTTTATTATAAACATTTATTAAATATTTACTTAAATAAATGAATTTTGATTATGAGAACAGATGCAACAATGAACTGCATCTGCAACAACAGCTGCAAATGACCTATGCATAGACCTCAGTATCGATGCTTAAACCAGCATCTCTGTACCTGTACGTGGTGTCGGGCTGCAGGTTCTGGATGATATATTTGGTTACAGGGCCAGTTAGGACGGGTTGTCTCTCTCCCAGGTCGATCAGGTACGAGGTGATCTCAGCTCCGTGATTGCACGGCGGCTCCCAGCGCAGCCCCAGGCAGGTGGATGGAGAGTAGAGGAGCGGCGGGGCCTCGTCGCTTTCATCTTCCTCATCTTCATCCTCCTCCTCTCCTCTCTCCGTGACTCCTCCCTCCATTCTCATCTCTGACTCCCGGAGGGCGTGGACGCTGCTGACCGCCGCCGGCACTGAGCAGGGCGTCTGACAGAGCACGGCATCGCTGAAGGGCCCCACGCCGGTTACATTTACAGCCTGAAGCCAAAAATGCAAATGTTTTTGATAACCACTGGGTGGCGCAGACAACGTAACATTGGCTCATTTAATTTTTATCGGCTTATTTCCCACGGCAGATCTTACTATAAACAGCTCCGGTGATGTTGAAAAGCGTTTCTCACCTGCACCCGGCAGAAGTAACTGGAGGCGGGCTGTAGACCTCTCAGCTCATGAGACAGCGCAGCACCGGTGTAACAGTTCTGCATGCTGCCTTCCGCTGCCCCCCACTCCAGACGATACTCTGACACGGCTGCTCCGTTACAGTGAGGAACCTGTACGGATATTTGAAGTGGAACACATCAATGGTATGATTAGACTACACATGTTAAGTATACAGCACAAACAGAAGAATTATGTAGCTTTCAGCATTGTGACAAACACCTATGTACTAAAGATTTATTTGAAGAAGTCCAGGGAACACTTATGAGAAACTGAATTAGTCCCACTGAACTGATTTATTCAATTCAACCCAAAGCTACTCGAGAATCATTACAGTCTATAAGAGCATCTACTCACCTCCCAGCTCACCACAGCACACGTCGCTGATTTACAGTTAATGTGAGGGGGCCGACACGCCTCAGGGGCACCGGGACCTGTCGTTACCTCCGTTCGCTCTGAGAATGGCCCGAACTGTTAATCACACAATAATAGACAATTAGAGAAAAGGACATGACTCTTTTTATAAAAGGAACAACTGCAGTGTGATGATTAGTAAGTATAAATCAGAACAACAGTGAGTGTGGACACATGCACTCACCCCAGCTTTGTTGCCGGCTCTGAGCCGGAATCCGTAGGTCCTGCCGGGCAGTAAACTCCCCACCGTACAGTCCAGTTCAGAGCCCTGGAACACCTCCCTGCCCTCATCAGCCTGAGGAGCAAACATTTCTACACTGTACGAAGACACCGCGCTACCACCGTCCACCAGAGGGGGCGCTAACAGATGTAAAAACATTATTATTTACTTTAATATTCTACGGTTATTCAAATATATTGCATGTAAAATAACAGAATTCTGGTAATACATGATTTTTTGGTCATTTTAAAATGAAATATGATGTTAATATAGACCGTTTTATTGGACGCGTGCGCCTGACCCCCAGTTAACGTCCGGTTTGTGTTTGGCTAGGGTCTAATAAATTGATTTTTTATTTAGTTTATGTTAATATTGATTTGCATTATTATTTTACTGTATAATAACTATTAAATAAACTATTTGTTGAATTTTGTTGGATGTTCATTTTATTAAATAAACAATTTGTTGAATGGGGCCTGTAGTTTGGTTGCATTTAAAGAAACCGTGTGGTACATTGACATCTAGCGGTTGAGCTTGGAATCGGAGTCTAAATTCAAAATATTGGAGAGACAAGTTTAGCCAAGTAACGGTTCTTCTCGGTTTCTTCAGAAATAATCTACAGGCACTCTGTTGTTTGTGAATGTGTACAGGAAGTTCAGTTGGGGTCACAAAAGTTAAGATGAAACCATCTATCCTTGATTTTAATATAAGATTTAATCTTAAAAAACATTACTTTTAATATGAATACAATTTTGATTAATAATTCAATATGAATTACAGTTTTTAGTACATTTTAAATAATAATTAAAATGAATTATTTACCATTATTTTTAATTATAGCATAATAAACATATATTTTAGATATTTATTTAATTCTTTATTTAATATAACAGCTGTCTTGTAAACATGTATCTTTAACTACATGTCATAAACACATGGAAAAAGTCATTTTTGTTTAGATTTCTGAATAAAGAGTTTACTCAAGAATCTGATGACCCTGGTTCGGGCTGTATGCTTGTTTAGTGGGAAGTGAAGACAGCACTATATATACACATATAAACATTTACGCTTTTAAATATTTACAAAATATTTAAATATTTATAAATATATAAGTTATTGCATTATTTCATGGGGCCAGCTTATTTAATAAACTCAAATCGCAAACATGCCGTTCATGCATGGAGCATCGCTGTCGAATAAATGTTCAGGAAACACTGATATACACAAATATGTGCACACAACAGCAAAACTTACTCCAGCGTAACTGCACTTCTCTCGCTTTGGGTTTGCCCACCGCCCTGGGCGGCTGACAGGGGCCTGGCGGAACAGGTGGGGTTTGGATCTGCAGGGCTTCCGTCAACTAAAAAAACAACACAAACATCAATAAAAAAACAAGAACTAATGTCTATCTAGTATTAAGTTCATGAATTAAATCGTTAAACTGAACTGCTGCTAAGTGCATTGAATTCAATAGAACTAAAAAAAACATGTATCAACATTGAATTGATTTTTCTTGCGAATCGTTCCGAGTCTCGGTTCAATTTCGAAAACCTATTAAAAAAATAACTGATTCGCTGTCTGTTAAAATCATACTTTTATAGGATAAAAATGCTTCTATCATGAATCCAGATACATGCACCTCATCAATGAGAGCCGTTTCCATATACTGTATTTACCCATCAGACCGCAGCCATCTGAGCATTCTCTCTCTCACATGACTGCCAACATGAGTCATAGCTGCGCACTGACGATTCCCGCATGCAGATACGCATCTGCTAAGCGCTGACAATGCCATTACCCCAGGGATCAGGAGACGGAAGGCAAAAATGATTAGCAGCCGCACGCCAAAAGCGTTCCATTAATAAAAAGCGCGTCAAGATTCTGATGGCGAGGAGGTGATGGCGGAGGGGAAACAAGCTGGCAATCTCGGTGGAAGCGTACCTATAAATGGGAGGCGGGTGATGGCGACAGATTGAAAGAACCTGACCCCGATGTGCTGTGCGGAGCAAACCTCGTCTTCTTTAATAAAATAGAAACGTTTTGAGTGATGATGTTGTGAAACGCGTTACAGATGGGTAGAAAAATAAGCGGGACAGTCCCGCAGAGATGAGCGACCTTGACTGATGTGGTTAACCTGGCCCTGGTGTAATAGAGCGTAGCATCAAGCGTCCGCAATAATATTATTTTTCTATCGAGAAATTGATTTTCAACAATGACGTGTAAACACTTCATGACGTGATTTTACAGATCAAGCGAATACATACAATCGCTCTTTAAAGGCCACAAGACAGTGATTTTGATTTCTTAAAGACATGTTTAACAGCCATATTGTGAAAGTGAAAACTAAACTATCCATATTCATAAAACAAATCTTCCGTTTCCATGGTAACAGATAAACGCTCAACAAAGGCTATTTTTCATGAAACTCTGCAGATGATGTTAGCGACTCTCAAGCTACTTACTGTATGTATCTGTATGTCAATAGTTTGCAATAAATGAAAAAAAAATTGAACTGTTGCTTTATATGCATGAGAATGTTTTTGTTAATAGATTGACATTTAAAGCCAACATTTTTTTCTTTTCTTTCCTTTTTTTAATGTCATATCAGCTTCTACAGCTATGTTCACGGTGGGTAATGTGTTTAATAAAAACAAAAGATGTTTTTTTTTCTAAAAAATGAAAGACAACATTTTGATTAACTAGATTAAAAACTTGATCCAAAATATCAACAGAATAAAATAAAGCCAAGAAATTGCAAAATATTTTGAAGTCACTATAAAATAAAAAAATCTCATTTTTTATGTCAAAGGAAAAACCTCTCTTTCCTTTCAATATCGACTCTTCTCTTTCCTCTGTATGACTTTCGGTGAGGACGGGACTTTACTGAATTTCCAATGGCAAGGATATCAACTTTGAGCAAATCAATTAATTCCCGAAGCAAGAATCATAACCCACCCTATATTTTCTTTTCATTCCAGAAGCTGTTACACCATCACAACTTCCTTTACATGCCGACTTTAAGTTGAAGTGCATCATTGTGCATCAAGTGGATAGTTGGCTAATCATACAACACTTTTTTTAACTGACCTTCAATAACCTTTATCGATTTTTTGCTTTAAATCAAATCAAGTTTCGACCTAATATCTCATGATTCATCTTGGTTTCGAACATTCCTTCTGAGAAAGAGAATCAGAAGAATTCTGTGTGTGACATACCGGACTCTCGCCTCCGGCGCTGATGCAGTGGACTCTGGCCTGGTATGAACCTCCTGGACTCAGACCATCACAAGCACACTCCGTTCCTAAGCCGCTGTACACTCGATTCCATGTGCAACCTGACAACACACACACACACAATCAATGAACTACCATAATAATGACATCATTAACATGAGAGTATACAGAATGGTGAAAATGTCACTGAAACGTACCGCTTAAATCAGCAGACATCTCCACCACATACTTCGTCACATCTGAACC
>NW_026634484.1:27057-45709 GCF_024868665.1 Triplophysa rosa
AACCTTTAGATGCAGATAGTATTTGGGGCCACACAGAGCGGCGGACAGCATCATAACTGAAGTCTGTGAGATAAGAGCACAGCATGATGATGATTTATAAAACACTGAATGTACAGCTCACTGAGTGTCCACTAGAGGGTGTGAGTGTGTGCAATATGTACTGTGTGTGTGTGTGTGTGTGCGTGTGTGTGTGTGTGTGTGTGTGTGTGTGGGTGGGTTTGGGTGAGAGAGGATGCTGAGCGAGAGAGAATGAAATAAAGACAAAGAGAGAGTGAGTAGGAGATGTGATTGTGTAGAGATGTTGGCAGTCAAGTGTTTTATGTAGCTCCGGTGTGTTGGAGAGGAGGCCGCTGGGTCCAGTAAATCAACTCACAGAGGGCATCCATCCCTGGCTGGATCAATAGACTTTCAGCCCTTGTGACTACACTAAAGCTCCTCTGGGGGTCCGCGGGGGTCTGGGGTCAGCACACCACCATCACACCCCCAACTTTATTACTATCATCACAGCTGTCATGTTGTACTGCAATACATGTGCGCGCACACACACGATTCAGACAAACACAATTAAAACGATCTGGACTGGACCTAAATGTAGAGAGTGGGGGAAATATCACAAATATTTCATTTAAATCGCATTTGTTTTGCATAGCGAGAGTGTAAATGGAGACTTTTACTTTATCTTATGTATGAGAATAAAGGCTGTAGTAATCTTTCTCATGTGTCTCCTCCGGAGTCTCAAAAGAGATCTCAACAATTTTACACTAGGCACTAGGATTTGCAACTAAAAACTTTAAACTTTAAAACTAAATTTCTTTATTATCAAATTCCTCCACAAACCTATTTTTAAGCTTTGCCATCACATTCATTTTATATTTCGATAATCTAAACATATGTGAATGATCGCTTCCTTTATTTCCCATTTCATGTCTCTTAATTTTAAATGAAACATCTGAGTATGTTGTCACGTAAATTAAACATCACAGAGAACATCAAGTATCCAGAGCTCTGACAAAGCAACGTCTGAGCAAGGCAATTTGAACCTTCAGACAATCTAAGCATAATCACCTCTATGAAAGAAAAATCCCAAAAGGTATTTGTTTACTATCTCAGTTTCTTTAAAACAGTGCAGACATTCAATTGAGTATTTTGCTTCTGAGATGTCACTCCTGAGAAAAAAGAACACCCCTAAATTTCTGACACGTCTCCCATCTATTTCCAAATAGATCTCAGTGTGTGGAGATGCCAAAGCCTTGCTTTTCCAGGAAGAGAAAAATCATAATTTTCTCATTCCCATGTTATTCCAAACCTGTACGACTTTCTTTCTTCTGCAGAACACAAAAGAAGATATTCTGAAGAACGTTGGAAACCAAACAAACTGAGCCCCCTTCAACCTCCATTGCATGGACACAAAACCACTGAGACATTTCTCAAAATATCTTCTTTTGTGTTTCACTGATGAAAGTGTCATAGACAGGTTTTGAATGACATACGGTGAATAACTGATGACAGAATTTTTGTTTTTGGGTGAACTGTCCCTTTAAGGCTCCCGAATACTGAGCAAAAAACATGCATCTATGACATCACAACGAAACCAACCGAGATTGAAACCCAACAGCTGACACATTAGCGCAGCGCGGGGACGACCGTATTTGACTATTATCTTATTATATTACAGCACAGCGTGATTAATAATAACATTAAATGAACATAAAGAGACATCACACAGGAAAGAGCTCCATTACATTATCTCACCATCCATTGTCACTTGTAACCGGCACAATCGCACAGATATCATCAGTCTCAAACCCGTCTGAAACGATGCCCCGCGCACGCCCGACGACCTGCCGCCACGCGTGCTTCACGGCCTCAGATTCATTACCCATTGTGTTAATGGCGGGTGTTTCATTAATAGGTTTGGACTGTAAATCAAAGGGGCCGTTAATTGGCTTTATGTCATAATCCGAGTCTAAAGCTGTTCTTCATCCGTGTGCCCGTAATGTCTTAACGCCTGAGTTTCCTCTCCACTAATGAGCACAGGCACTGAAGCACAGGGGCTCTAATTTGTTTATGGGCTATTGAAAAAGGTTAGTCCCCCCTCCAATACATGAATTATGGTAGCCTCCCTAATGCATTTAGGGATGAGGTAAATACCATGAGCGAGGTTGCAGGGGAGAAGAGGTGACGCAGCATGAATGATTCATTGGAATGGAGTTTGTTTCGTGTGGCGAGTAGGCGACGTTAGGTCCCTGCGGCTGTGATCCGTGTTAATCTGTTTCTCGTTGTGTTTTGTGCAAGTGTATTTCCATGCATAATTTGACCTGCAATCCAGAGTTTATCCCTTTCGATAGACCCCCGAGGAGTCGACATAATCTAATCTGACCAAACCCCCCTCGGTGACTGGGTGCGCCCCGATCATAAATGCTATGTCAGAGTCGGGCGGATTTCTGGGAGCCCCTTTACTCAAACAACCCACCTCTGAAGTTTACAACCCGCACACCTTTTACTTTAAAACCTAGTGAGCTACATTGCTGTCTAGAAAATTTCTCAACAATTTTATTGATTATTTTCTCTCACCTCATCTGGACACTTTTCAAAAGTCTTTTCTTTCATGTTAATATTCATTTTAGGGACCAGAGGAATGCAAATTGCATATACTCGCTAATTTACTATATATACTAGTTCCAACATTCACAGATTAAAAACAAAACTATAGACGGTTTCAAAGCAACAACATAAACAAACGTTACTGCGCGTTCGTTGACTCCCCTTAACTTCCGGCACACGTTCACAGACAATAGAGTGCCTGTAGATTATTTCTGATAACAATCAAAAGAAACCGAAGAATCGTTAATTTACTTGGTTAAACTGGCCTCTCCAATATTTTGAATTTAGACTGCGATACCAAGCTCAACCACTAGATGTCAATGTACACTACGGTTCTTAACATGTGATGAAAATACAAACAATTTGTTTATTTAATGAACATTTAACAAAATTCAACAAATCATTTATTTAATACAATTATTATATTATAAAACAATAATATGAATTAATATGAACATAAATTAAATGAAATATAAATAGTTTTATTATTAGACACTAGCCAGACTCATAAAGAAACACAGACCAGAAGTTGGCAGTCCAGGCACGCACGTTAGATAAAATGGTCTATAAATTTGATAAAACCCAGAGAAAAAAGTTCTCTGCATTTTCTCCTGAAATTACTTTTTGTTGAAACTAGTAACTTTGTATTAGCACCTATTGCATTATTGCTCCTGTATGACATATCGCTTATTGCTCCCTGAACTCTTTTTAAGTCGCTTTGGATAAAGCGTCTGCTAAATGACTAAATGTAAATGTAATAAGAATTCCGCTATACACATTCTAAGTAGGGCTGTCACGATTATTAAATAATCGTCTCATCGCGATTGTTTGACCTCATCGCGATGATTTCGGATCATCGCAATTATCGCACATCTCTATAGAAGACACTAGGGGGAGCTGTAGTGTATCTGCATATTGCATATTTTAGTGTATATATTGTTACTAAAGCATGGTAATACTTGTAAAATGTACCACCACAACACAATCACTTAAAAAAAAAACTAAAACATATACAAATTACCTGCAGTACAATTTAATATTATTTAAGCAAATCTCAGTGTGAAAACCAGTCTACCAAAATTTCATTAACACACAAGTAAAATTTTACTGTAGTCTTGCAAGTGAGAAAAAATTTGAAATCAAATTTTAATGGTGGCTTCAATTCACACCTGATCAATTTACTTCATTTACAAGTATTTGGTGGTTGTATTATTGACAGGTAAAAGCCTAAACCTTAAATATATGATGACCCAATTTTTTCTGATGTATTTCCAAGAAAAAAACATAGTCTTGTATTCAGAACAATATGGTCGTTTCAATCGCTGAATCAAAAATGAATGAGAATTAAATGTCAAAGCTCAAAAACAGACAATTAATCGTCATAATCGCCAAAGCCCTAAAACAGACAATTAATCGCCATAATCGCAATGATTTATTAGACAATTAATCGTCAATCAAATTTCATAATCGTGACAGCCCTAATTCTAAGATACCCAACTGTCAAATAACAGCTTCCATGACTTTATCATCGGCTGTGAAAGCTGTTCTGTGTAATACACTGATATTGTGTGTGTGTGTGTGTGTGTGTGTGCGTGCGTGCGTGCGTGCGCATACCTCTAAAACACTTCTATGAAACGTCCTCTAAAGTCCTGCTTGCAAATGTCTCCTAATCAATCTGCTTGTTTTATTATCCAACTTAGGTCCAAAACTAACGCTTCTGTTATTAGTGTTAATTAATATAACCGGTCTGACCCAATCGGTCCGGTGTCATTTCCCTCGCCATAGTAGAAAAAATGCGATCTCTAACAAAGATTGTCGTTTGCACATGCACTAGCAGACCTCCGTTACACTTCGATCGATCCGCATGTGTTTAACTGATTAAGTGAAGTTGACGCCATTGTTACTGTTTATTGCTAAAAGACAAAGCTTATGAATACACGTGCACTGAGAGGGGGACCGACCAATCACAACAGCCTGAGAAGCAGAAGCTCGCTGATATGGTATGGGTGGCTTCAGACACACGCTCTAAGCGGGGAACCAATCACAACAGACCTGGTCAGCTTTACCAATCAGAGCGTTTTGGAAGGAGGGATTTTATATAGACCGGAAGAAATCAAGTCGTTTTATCCCAAATGGCGCACTCCGGTCTTGTGGACCTCCTCTGAGTCCACACTTGATGACGTCAGGAAGTGCAGACCTATAAGGCACTAGGCACGAGTCCAGTCCAAAAAAAAAACTAGGCACGAGTCCACAAGAGTACATGGGAGTGCATTTTGGGACAGACTTGAGGACATCACGCCGGAAAGAGCAAGCGGTGCTTTCTAATCACTCTCGCGGTACTTTGTTGTCATTCGCTGATCAGTCTGTGCCGCGTGAAGTCGACCACTTGTTGTCCCATTGTTGTGATTTGGGACTGGAGCTGCCGGTTTTTATTGTTCTGTAGTTCATATGTTTGTATTTCGTATGTTGATATGCCACCCGAGCATTATGAAATAGATACTTATGTTTGTAATGCATTCATTTGTCATGACGTCATGAATGTATATTTATTCATTTGTTTACACTACTGAGAAGAATGTCCACGAGACCTCAAGTCCACATGAAGTGCGCCATTTGGGACAGGGCCTTAGAAGAGGGACAGCGGTGAACAATAGACTTGAAATATGTGAAATATAAAGCGTTTTTTTAAACTAGAAACATGAACATCCATTGTTAAACACCCAAAAAACATAACTAAAGCTTCAAAAACAGCAAAAGACTGGCTCCTTTAAAATTCATGAAGAGTATGCATGGAGTTATAAAATGAATGTAGATTGTAGAGGTAAAATGATCTGGATTTGGGTCAATTTAATGAGAAATGTTTGAAATCCCCAATAATATACTGACTTTTGATTGCAGACTTGACAAATCTGAGCTCAGTTGAGCTCAAAAAATTGGCGCTAGCAACACCAATGTCATGGGTTCGATCACAGGGATTGCACGTATTCTGATACAAATGTATAGTATAATGCAATGTAAGTCGCTTTGGATAAAAGCGTCTGCCAAATGCACAAAAGTAAGTAAAAGTAAGTTTGAGACATTGTTTAGATCTCTTATGAAACTCAAATGGAGACATTTGTGAGATTTCGGTCTCTTTTTCTCAGGAGAAATATCTGAGACACAGGAGATTTATGCAAAAGTTTCCATTTGCTCTCCATTTAATCTCACTGCTGATGTCTAGGAAAAATAAATGAGATATTTAAGATTTTTCTTTCTTATGGAAATTGCTGTCTAGGCAGGCAGCTCACTAGGTTTTGGTACAGAAGTTGAATGTCTATTAGACTGTTATCCAACAGAGTTTAATGACTTGGGAACATAAGACAGACACGAATACCAACCTTTCTTTTGCAATACACCCCAGTCTGCACATTTACATACAGAGAGAACCCCTGTGTGGGATAAATATCACTCTGTGTGTGGGTTTCAAACAGGTACATTAGGGGATATACAGACACCTCATTTCCATAGAGAAAGTCCCTCAGGAGAGCTATCAAACTCCGCTGATAAAGCCTGTATGAGTTACTGTGTCAAATCACACAAACACAGGGTTAAGTGCTAGACAGAGGAAAATGCAAAAACAAAAGCTTGACAGAGAATGAAAAATGGTCAAAACAGGTTTTGTTTGCTGTTGGCAACTGAGACGCTTGTGTGGAAGACTCTAGCTTCCGACTCGCCCTTCAGGACACAATTAATTTTTAGGAATTAAATGAAGGAGTGTTGGAAAAATGCTCTTATTCGGAATCCACATAAAGGCCAGCTCACTCCAAGGGCAACGTGATGATGGCTAAAAATTTGGTATGAATTTTCGCCAGTCACTGAGGAAAGTTCACACGCCTGAATGGAGAAAGGTCCAGTCGTTCATGTTTTTTAATGCAAAACACAAACCCGCTGCTAAAATGTGACTCTCCTGGAAAGAATTTCTGCATTTTGGGCTGCGATCGATCGGGTTAGAAAACACTGCCTGACAGAATTTGCATGTTGACACTAAGAAAATGAGTTTGCATTACAACCGCTCAAATGTGTAAATACATAAATGTTTAGTAAATGACACAAAAACATGAAATTTACATAACATGTTTTTTAAAACCAGCTTTTTTTGCAGATATAAGCCGTAAAATCATATAAAATTGGCTTCATAGAATAAATATAAGAATGTTAAAGCTGTCTCTCTCTCTCTCTGGTTTCAGGGGAGTACATTAATATGAGGTTGATGGCTGAACAGGAAACTGATGGAGGTCTAAGTCCAAATGCAAGTGACGTGCGTTTTAACACACACAGGCAGACCTTGGGCCAGTGTGCACTACACCATCTGATTTATGGTTAAATCTGTCCCGCTTCAGGAGAGCGTATACCCTTTGCTTCTTTCATCACCTTACAGCTCGACAATACACATACTGTACAAGCATGCACCAACTCACAAACACACGTACACCACACATTCTCTTACACACCACTCACATAGTATGTAAAAAAGCGTGACCTGATCACTAACATACAGGATGAACTTGAAAAGATGTCATTGAGTGCGATTACATGCACAAAATAAACGGATATCTATCAAAAATCAGCTTAAAAAGAAACCTGTTTTCACGTGTTTACATGCACAGTAATAAACCGGCTACGCAGAAAACCGCGTTTACATGGAAGTTTGAGACTTGCCGGGTTTCTCGCGTGCAGTGACGTCGTCGCCGATAGTCTGTTTAGTAATTAAAAATGCAGCGATTCAACACTCACAGAGTGTTGAACCCTCACAGATTCTACACTGGTTCTGATTCTTCACAGATTCTGCACTGGTTTTGATTCTACAATGGTACTGATACCTCACAGATTCTGTAATGGTTCTGATTCTGCCAATGGTTCTGATTCCTCACAGATTCTGCAATGGTTCTGATTCCTCACAGTTTCTACAACGGTTCTGATTCTGCACTGGTTTTTATTCTACAATGGTTCTGATTCCTCACAGATTCTACAATGGTTCTGATTCTGCACTGGTTTTGATTCTACAATGGTTCTGATTCCTCAGAGATTCTACAATGGTTCTGATTCCTCACAGATTCTACAATGGTTCTGATTCCTCACAGATTCTACAATGGTTCTGATTCCTCAGAGATTCTACAATGGTTCTGATTCCTCAGAGATTCTACAATGGTTCTGATTCCTCACAGATTCTACAATGGTTCTGATTCCTCACAGATTCTTCAATGGTTCTGATTCCTCACAGATTCTACAATGGTTCTGATTCCTCACAGATTCTACAATGGTTCTGATTCCTCACAGATTCTTCAATGGTTATAAATCTACAACGGTTCTGATTCTGCACTGGTTTGATTCTACAATGGTTCTGATTCCTCACAGATTCTGCAATGGTTCTGTCACGGTCCTGCATTCTTGGTTCTGTATTTCTAGTCATGTGGCAGGATCGGGACGGAGCCCTTAGGTTCTATGTGAGAAAGCCATGAGTTGTTTGTTATGACATCTCATGTGTTTTCTCGTGTCTTGTCATTGGCCCCGACCCTCTCGTTTCATGTATTACTTCCCTGCCGTGTCTTATGTTTCCCACCTGCCCTCGTCAATTATCCTTCATTTGTCTTCCCTTTAAATTGCCCTCATGTTTCATTGTCTTGTGCTCTTGGATTGTGTATGTATGTGCTGATGTTCTTTGTGTGCGTTTTCCTCGAGTTCCTGCCTTGTCCTGCTTTGTCTTGCACGTGTTAGTTAGTTTGAGTTTTTGATAATTGTTAGTTCTCGTTCTGCCCCATTGTGGGAAGTTTTTGTTTATCTTTTATAGTCTTCTGTTATAGTTTTGTTTCCCCCAATCGAGGGTTTTTGTTTCTGTTTAGTGTTTAAATAAAATCTGTTAACCCCTTCACTGCCGCTGCGTGCATCTGGGTTCTTCCACCGTGCAATTCTTGACAGGTTCTGGTTCTGCACTGGTTTTAATTCTACAATGGTTCTGATTCCTCACAGATTCTGCACTGGTTCTGATTCCTCACAGTTTCTACAACGGTTCTGATTCTGCACTGGTTTTGATTCTACAATGGTTCTGATTCCTCACAGATTCTACAACGGTTCTGATTCTGCACTGGTTTTGATTCTACAATGGTTCTGATTCCTCACAGATTCTGCACTGGTTCTGATTCCTCACAGTTTCTACAACGGTTCTGATTCTGCACTGGTTTTGATTCTACAATGGTTCTGATTCCTCACAGATTCTACAATGGTTCTGATTCTACACTGGCTTTGATTCTGCTCTGGTTTTGACTTCGCGTAGATTCTTCGCAATGGTTTTGAACAGAATTTGCAATGGTTTCGATTACTCACAGATTCTACAATGGTTCTGATTCTTAGCAGGTTCTGCGATGATTCCGATTTTGCAATGGTTCCGATTCTTCACAGGTTCTTTAATGGTTCTGATTCTTCACTGGTTTTGATTCTGCAATGGTTCTGATTCCTCACAGATTCTGAAATGGTTCTGATTCTGCACTGGTTTTGATTCTGCAATGGTTCTGATTCCTCACAGATTCTGAAATGTTTCTGATTCTGCAATGTTTCTGATTCTTCACAGGTTCTTCAATGGTTCTGATTGTGCACTGGTTTTGGTTCATCACAGATTATACACAGGTTTTTATTCAACAATGGTTCTTATTCTGCAACAGTTCAGATTCCTCGCAGATTCTGTAAGGTTTTGATCCTGCAAAAGTTCTGTTTATTCACAGATTCTGCAATGGTTTTGGTTCTGCTCTCATTCTGGTTGCTCGCTGATTGTAATTCCACTCTCAATCTGATTCACTCTGTCAGCTTAACTATAAAGCATCTCAGTTTAAGGTCTAACAGGTCTACTGGTGTTTTAACACATACAAAGCAATAGCCCTCCTCAAATGCCTGGCCATCAACCCAAATGTGTGCTACTAGTAGACAGCTACAGTACATGTCAAACTTGACCCTTTCAGCCGCTTAAATCATCTTAGAGGAACTTCAAGAATCATCTGTCACCAAGTTTTGCCAAGATGAGAGCACGTAGGATGAGGTAAGACTAGATAGATGTGCTGGATAATGACTGGTTACACCTGAGTAGTGTTCCACGGTCTCATCTGTCAATTCCTAGAACCAGTACATGAGACAATGTGTGTGACAGAGATAATTGCTAAATAATTGCACCCTTTCATACACACACAAACCACTCAC
The DNA here is from genome assembly GCF_024868665.1 of Triplophysa rosa. NCBI lineage: Eukaryota > Metazoa > Chordata > Actinopteri > Cypriniformes > Nemacheilidae > Triplophysa > Triplophysa rosa. The sequence goes on from NW_026634484.1 coordinate 36,886, forward strand.
ACACACTGAGATGCACAGGCTAAAAGACCTAAGAACATGCACACACACCTTTTACTCAGGTCCCATTTAACTGTCAGAAGAAAGGAGCGTTTAAAACACCATCGGAGAAACTCCAAAGCAATCGCATACCTGACTAACACCACTCACATCACCCCCTTTCTTTCTCTCTTCTCTTATTTCTGTCGTTCTCTGTATTTTTGTGTGACGGTGTGAGACGGAAAGAGGGGATGTCACCAAAACGACCACCTGCTTCACGAGTCACATATCTGAAAAAGAGCATAAACTCTGATCTGTCTTCCTGTCTACTGAAAACTGTATTGCTCAGAGGTTGATCTTTAAGAGCTCATGAAGGTTTGACTTCCTTCTCAGTTAAGTATCAACACTGTTTTTTTGTTTGTTTTTAGACAGGTCTAACAGAAAATTTTCGGCCAAAAATGGCATTATCGGTTTTGGCCGTAAGACATAAAAGGCCGAAATAAAAGCCGAAATATCCACGCCCACGCCTCTCCTGTTATCAAAGGACGATCATGTAAGCGCGCCATAACAAAGGCTGAAACTAATAAATATAACAAGAAAAGCTTAAAACCAGCGGACAGAAAATGACACGCAAGCTCTGTGTGATGCGCGACTGCAAATGACCGGCTTTATCTTTCTTTATTGTCGGAGATCACGCGCATTGACTCCTGCATGTTTTAAAGCCGAACTTTAAACACAACAAACTCTTCACATGTGAATGATCAGTGGAACGATCTGTCAGTAAGTGATGATGTAGCTCACGTGGACCGTCATCCGGCAGGTGCTGATATCACTGAAGCACATTTTAAGCCTTTTAAATTATATTATGCATACAATAATTCCAGCATAATTCTAAAACTACAATGTTTAGATTGATACAAAAGTTATATTTGATTGTGTTGCAATGACCAAGGAAAAATAATATATTTTGTATTGTTTTAAAATATGTTCTCCTTCATTTTTGTGGTTTTAGTGTGTGTAATTAATACAATTAAATAAAAACTATTTCACAAAGTTTTTTTTAAGTAATTTTCTGTATCGGTTTTTGGCTGAGTACATCCTAAATTTTCGGTATCGGTTTCGGCCCACAATTTTCATTCCGGTGCATCACTAATTGAAACAGTGCATACAGTAGTGCAGGTACCTGTATAAACCAGTTATTATAGTTTTGAGTTTAGTTTTATTCATATTTAAAATTAGCTTTTATTTTTAGATTTTTCGTTTTTATGTTAATGTTACTATGCTTTTATCATTTTATAATTTATCTGTTTATTTTTTATGTTGCTATTTAATGTTTATTAATTTTATTTTATTTTTTGTTAATTTTTATCATTTTAGTGCTTTAAACTTATTTCAGTTTATTTTTGAGGCAACATTTCAATTCCCTTTAGTTAAGTTTTTCCCAATCATTTTTTAGGTCAATGTTTGATTTGATTTCAATGAACAGAAAGGTTTACAGAGTTTTAATTTTAGTAAACTAAAATAACCTTGGTAAAAACATTAAATGAATGTGGATATCTTAGCTTTGGTCTTGTGCAGACTTGGTAGACAAAATTCTGAGACACTGTGAGACAAACCGTACGAGACTACCGGGGTTTGCATATAAGGAAGAAAAATCACAGATGAGATCTCTTTAATATTTTATATTGCTAAAACATCAATGAGATTAAATGTAGAGCAAATGAAAATTTTTGCTTAAGTCTCATCTGCGTCTCGGATATTTCTCCTGAGAAAAAGAGATGTCTCCATTAGAGTTTCAGAAGAGATCTCAACAATGTCTCAAACTGAGCTTAGATTTGCTAAGTCTGCGATTAAAAGTCAATATTATTGAAGATCTCAATATGAACTCAAACATTTTTCACCCAAATCCAGATTATTTTACCTCTACAATCCACATTCATTTTACACCTCCATATGTATTTGAAATATTGTTTCATTTGTTTCCATTTTAATTTCTCCTAAGCAATTTAAAGAGAAACATCTCAGACTAAGTTGATACTTAAACGAAACACAACTGAAAATCTCCCGAGCTAGTAAAGCACAACCTCTGAACAATAAAGTTTACCTCAGGAGAAAAATGAGTTTGTCACAAATCACAATGCACTCTGGGATTGCCTTTTTCCCATACCATTGATGCTGCCTTAAAATATGGCAAAATGAATATACTGTATCTTAAAAGGAAACAAAATTATGTTACTGTACAGGCATTTGTGTCAAGAGTGAATTGATAATGTCTTGAAATGCTGTCTATGTAGGCAGGTTTTAAAACACAGCCGCTATCAGTCTTTGCAGACACACACAGAGTCTTTCTCACTTGATAAGTTCTCGGCTCTGGTGTTGACCTCTTGTGCATTATCAGGAGTGGAGTTAAATCAAAAGTAAGATCACTCTGATGAGTGTGTTTTCACTCATGGGTGCAGTTATTTCATGCCTCTCGATCTCCGCAGCCATCCCTCCTCGCTCTCTCGCCTTATACTTTTCTACTCCCGTTCACTTAAACGACAAACACTCAGAGAGAGCTGCTGGTGACTGCAGAGCTGTCCGTCACTCACGGGACTGTCCCAACACGAGCGTTCGTCTTTTGGAGTTTGAGAAGTTTGTTCAAAGATGTTTTAAAACCTGGTGAGCTACTTTGATGTCTACATTGAGAGCGATTTGTAACGTTGTATACCTATGCCACCTCATTTTTGAAATAGCGTTTATATTTTGCCCATAACTATAAAGACACCTTATCTCGCTAGGTTTCCAGAATCTATCGCTCTCTACCCTTTGACTTTCTCTCGCTATCCACGGATGCTCTGCTGACAGTCAGGTCACGAGGGCAGCCACAAGAACAGAGGACAGAAAATACAGGTGGACAAGGTTGTATCTTCAGGTCCAAAGAGTCAACAGCTACTAAATAGACGGAAATATGTGTGTGTGGACCTGCATCTATTTACTCGCCTCAAGAGATTCTGTGGCGTCTGTTTGCGTTTGATGTTCTAAACAGCCAGGGATGTTACGGTTATAGATGAACTAATTATCTGTAATGCTCATTAGCTTCAGGTCCTAATTAGCAAAAATTAATATTGACTTTGATAAAGACAATGGCTGAGGCAAATTGGCAATTGACCTTCTCAGGCAATATAGAGAGTGAGGGAATGAGAGAAAGAGAAACAGACAGATGGGGAGACAGAGCGAAAGAGAGACTGACAGAAAAAGAGACTTAGGAACTTGCTAGACTTCCACACATGAAGGAACGGCCAAACTACACTATTTGACGTCCATGCGTATGCTTACAAATGCCGGAAACGCTATTCACATGCAAAAGAAGTTCGTCGCTTAGGTGCATTTCAAAGTTTAAGTTTGGAGAGCTCTGACATGCGAAATCATCTCACATGCAGACATGTGACCAATAAAAGAACGATACGACAGCCTGACCTTTTCAGAAAATCCAAGATGGAGGAAACATTGATAATAGTGGTAACGCACAATCCCATCCTTTAAAAGTCTAATGTGACTGCCTCTTTACCGGTCAAACATTTAGGATCACTTGACTGAAATGTTTCTCATGACCTTATTGTTAACATAAAGGCGTATGCTTAAACATTTTGTAGTCAAAAATATAAAATTTCAATTTCAATGACGTGGACCAAATAATTAAAGGAAAAATGTGGAGTTTTAGCGGCATCTAGCGGTGAGGTTGCGAATTGCAACCAAAGGCTCACTTCACCCCTCCCTTTCGAAGCACTAGGGTGGCTCTCACAGGACAAAGATCCCATCGCATTTTCGCTTCTTTGCTGAAGGAGATAACGTATTTACGAAACACGCTCTGTAGAGCAGTTTGTCAATTTCTGTCAATAGATCATCCAAAAAAGTACACAGAGCACCTTTAAGAAATGCAGCCAATAAGAGCCCAGAATAAATGAGGACTTTAATTCTAGAAAAATATCTTGAGGTGAAATCCTTAAAAAAGCTAGTTGATAAAAGGCCAAAAGTACATTTCTGCATGCATTTACATATCTTTAAGCAGAATCAGAATCAGAAAGAGCTTTATTGCCAAGTATGTTTGCACATACAAGGAATTTGTTTAGGTGACAGGAGCATCCAGAACACAGAAACAGCAACAACAGTACACAGAGACCATAACACAATAGAATACAGTACACAGATGATTTAAATAAGGGCCTATGGGTATAAAAAATTAAGAAATACAATACAATAAACATAAGATAAAGATATAGAGAGTAAAGCTATGTGTGTATGTAAATATGTACAAGTAAAAAATAAGAATAGACGATTGTATGTACAAGGTATGTGCTATATACAGCAGAATGAAATGTAATTTACAGAAAAAGTTGTATAAAAAATAGATAGTGTATTATCTGGAGGATATAATTATTATTGCCCAGAGTTATTAATTGCACGGTGGGTAAAAAACATGTAACTGATTAAGAGGTAGATGGCCTGAGGGAAGAAGCTGTTTTTGTGTCTGGTTGTTGTGGTGCTCAGTGCTCTGTAGCGCCGACCAGACGGCAGCATTGTGAAGAGATGATGGCTTGAATGTGAGAGGTCCAGGGTGATTTTCTGAGCCCTTTTCCTCACTCTGGATGTATACAGTTCTTGGAGGGTGGGCAGGGGAGCACCAATGATCTTCTCAGCAGTCCGAACCGTCCTCTGTAGTCTTCTGATGTCTGACTTTGTGGCTGAGCCAAACCAGACAGTGATGGATGTGCAGAGCACAGACTCTATGACAGCTGAGTAAAACTGTTTTAATAGAGTTTGTGGTAGGTTGAACTTCTTCAGCTGATGTAAGAAGTACAACCTCTGCTGGGCTTTTTTAGCAATGGAGCCAATGTGATTGTCCCACTTCAGGTTCTGAGAGATGGTGGTGCCCAGGAACCTGAATGACTCCACTGCTGCCACAGTGCTGTTCATGATGGTGAGAGGGGGGAGTGCAGGGGGGTTTCTCCTGAAGTCCACAATCGTCTCCACTGTTTTAATCGTGTTCAGCTACAAGTTGTTATGACTGCACCAGACAGCCAGCTGCTAAACTTCCTGTCTGTACGCAGACTCATCACCATCCTGGATGAGGCCAATGAGTGTGGTGTCGTCTGTGAACTTCAGAACTGACAGAAGGGTCCTGGGCAGTGCCCTTATTTTAGTGTTTAAAGACACTAAATTAAAGTTTATATCAAAACATACAGTCGTTTTCATTTATTATTGTACTCACATTGTAATTTCCATTCGTGCTATTGCAATATTTTAATGATTTACTGATATTCTAAAATGTGTAAAAAGATGACACTTTACAATAAGGTTGTATTTGTTAAAGGGACCAATTTCTGAGTTTAAGTGCTAATCGGGTCACCGGTGCATCTAGCAACTCAGAAAACGTGAAAAAGAAGAACCCAGTAACTGTTTTAGTGAGCCTTATTCTGCAAGCACGTGAAAAATCGAGCCAATCAGATTTCGCTCCCCTTGTGACATAGAAAGGGGTTCTTATTATAATATTACCGCCCATTAATCTGCATGTTAACACATACTGCATGGGCATGGCATGCACTACACCAGTGTTTCCCAACCCTGGTTCTCGGGGCACACCTCCCAGAATGTTTGAAATGTCTCCCTAATCAACACACCAACAAGCAGATGAGTTGAATCAGGTTGAATCTAAAACATTCTGGGAGGTGTTACCCGAGGACCAGCAGAGGGGTGGGGTGCACAGTAACTCATTAGCATTTAAGGAGACGTACACCAAAACGGGTTGCTGTGAGTATAGGTGTTTTTGACAAGGCAAAAAGGGTGTCGTTTACACAACCATTGAGTTTTTTCAAAGAGTACATAAAATGATATCATGAAAATTACATTTCATGTAGTGTGTAATGTTGCCGTGTTTGAAAGTAAGCAGTCTGCCAGGTTGTAAATCCAAAGATGAATGAATAACAAAGTTATTGGCTTGGAAAAAAGGGAGTCGACTCAGAATCACGCAAACGAGTCGCCCCTAGTCCGATTCGCGAACCGCCGCGGATTTACGTCACTATATATAGTCACCACCTACGTTTTGCTAGGACTGCCCGCGAAAACTTCACTCTTCTTCCCCAAACACTGTAGCTTGTGAGCCTCATTCGCGGTAGACCAATCACAGCAGACTAGACCATCTGACCAATCACATCAGACTAGGCTAGCGAAAAGGAGAGGATTAGACAGATGAATCGTGAAACGAATCATTTGAGAGTCAGTCAAGAAGTAAGGTAAGAATAACTGCCTATTATTACGAAATAATAGTGTTTTTACACCTATGTACATAAACTTGTTGTTGGACACTCCATAAACCAAAGTAGGACCTTACAAAGTTATGTCCTCTTTAATTTTTAAAAAAATCTAGAAAATTTTTTTTCTAAAAAAATCTAAAAAAAAAAAAAAAAAAAAACAAAGTAGCACCTTACGAAGTTATGTCCTCTTTAAGCAAAATATGTTACAGACATTTCATGAAAACCCTAATAAATCATGCCAACTTGTTGAAAATGTTCATCCGATGAGCACTTTAGCATTAATAAATGCATTAGCTAACATAAACTTACAATGATCAATACAGTTTATTTAGCATTTAATGTTCATTGTGCATTAACAAATGTTAAAAACGTACAAATTGTATTAGTAAATGCTGAAATTAACTAAGATGAATAAATGCTGCAGAAATTTTGTTGATTGTTAGTTCAAGTCAGCTAATGCATTAACTAATGTTAACAAATACATCCTTATTGAAAAGTACCAAAAAAATAAAGAACATGTGATCCTAAACGTTTGACCTCTAGTGTACACATGTCCTGAAGTATTTAAAGGCACTGTAATCTCAAAACCACACCACATCCATGTCAACTACATCCGTGGTTGAATGTGTGACCCAAGCAACAGGCACGAAGATGAACGGAAATGCTAACAAATAGCTATTTCCAGTTATATCAGTCCTTACTCATATGTGACCCTGGATCAGTCTTAAGTAGCACGGGAATATTTGTGACAAAAGCAAACAAAACGAATCAAAATATCAATTTTTCTTTTATGCCAAAAATCATTAGGATATTAAGTCAAGATCATGTTCCGTGAAGATATTTTGTAAATTTCCGACCATAAATATATCAAAACTTTATTTCTGTGAGTAATATACTATGCAAAGAACCTCATTTGGACAAATTTGAAGGCGATTTTCTCAGTATTTAGATTTTTTATAGAGTTTTAAATAGTTATATCTCGGTCAAATATTGTCAGATCCTAACAAACCACATATCAATGGAAATCTTATTTATTCAGCTTTCAGATGATGTATCTCAATACAATAAAATCTCAACCTTGAAAAATTGACACATAAGACTGGTTTTGTTGTCCAGGGTCACATATCTGGTTTCATTGAGATCCCACCTCTGAGATGGCCAACGACTGTCTAGAATCTTGTGACGGCACCTGGCGTGGCCAATCAGATTTTAAGCTTGGCTGGGGTCACCCATTCGGACCCGCCCTGTAACCAGCTGAGAGTATGAGAAATAGATCGAGAAAAGAAAGGCAGTTAAATGTCAAACACTCTCTCCGGTGAGAGATAAGAGGAAGAGCCGTAATTATACAAACCTCCCTCAACGCCGGCCTCTCATCCACTCCCGCAACACACAAACTCAACACCTATGCCGGCCGAAATTAAATGTGGAAAGGCACTGCGTTGGTAGATACTGTCAGATGGAGGACATAATTGCTTGGTCTTGGCAAGCTTAACCTGAATCACAATAAGAATCAAGGAGAGGAGCGGGCCGAAGAACGCAGCAAAGATAAACAAGAAAAAGGAAGAAGAAAAAAAGAGAGAGAGAAGCAGACGATTTGGGAAACGTGGTGAAGAGAGATGACTCTCGACGGACACACGAGGCCTGTGAATTAATCCCATCAGTCGACGCGGCTCCAAATGCCATCAGAACGGTGAAGGACACGGGATAACCTTTCATCCACACAAACTCCTCTTGACGTTGCTTTCCTAAACCAATTTAACCCTCTCATTATCACAGGGGCGTAAAAATTCATGAATATGAGACAGCAACATGACAGACACAAAGACGCACACACACGCGCAGCAGGTGAAGCCCGCACGGGCGGTTGTTGTCGACCGGGCGGAGCGGGTCACTGATGTGAGACATCAATTTCCAGGTAGGCTGCTCTCAGCGGCTTCTGCAGGTATCAGCCGACACACACCTGCCTCTGATAAGCAGCTGCTACCAAATGATCTCAACTACACACGACATACATTATTCACACACGCAGGTATGTCCAGCACACACACACTAATGCAATTTGATGAGTCATGGTTTACCAGACAATTGTTTTTGCTTTAGCTGACGACAAATGAACAAATAAATAAAATAGATGAATGAAAATGAGAAGATCAGCTATACTATACAGCTTTAAATAGATGTGTTAAATGCAGGGTATTGTGGGCGGTTGCTAGTCTGTACTAAACTGAAAACGTTTGTCAAGAAGGACTGGGCAATATTTCGAATAATATATATTACAGATATTTATGCTGAATTAAAATGACAAAATAATCTTAAAAATTAAGATGAATGTATTCTAGACGTGTCAAATTACACTTGTCGCACAAGTATCACAACATAAATCATCATTATCATATCAAGTTTTTCAGAAAACAGACACTACACAAAATTCAATCATTTTGTGACATTCGTGACAAAGGGTGATAGCACAACCAATCTTTGTCATCACCTTCAGAAGTATTCAAGTACTAAGTGCTGACTAAGGCTCAAGATCCACCGAGGCGCTTTTACGCAAC
>NW_026634485.1:0-8811 GCF_024868665.1 Triplophysa rosa
TTTATTCATGTATATATGTATTTATTCCTACATTTATTTATTTTTACATTTATTTATTTCTACATTTATTTATTTATGTATTTCTTTGTCTGTATGCTAATGAGTGGGGGCGTGTTTCACCTCAGACATTAGCAATCGATCTCAGAGCGGCGGTGCTGAAGCTTTGAGGCCACAGGGACACCTTGTGGTGTGACCAAACGAAACGAGGTTGACGAAGTTGCATAGAGAAGGCAATCTAGTCATTTAATATCACCCTAACTGTATGTAGATAGGGTTACCACACATAGCCTACATACTCTTTATTAGGGACATTGCCGTAAAACATTATTCGGTCGAGATTTCTAAAATGTCTTTGCACACATGAACAGAAACTGCCAAAACAGGTCTGCTAATGAGAACTTGGAAGAATACACTTGGACATGGAAGCGCGTGAAATTATCCACTAGTGACACATTTATTGTAAATGCGCTGGATGGACTGATAAGCAGCAGCGGTCCAACACTAGACGGCTACAAATAAGTGAACAACACCACAAATATCCCCTTTTACTTAAATATGCTCCTGTAACCAATAAGTAACATGGAACAGAATCAACAGCAAATCTGCCATGCATCAACAATGTCACACATAATGAATTACATGAAGCAATACTGAAATGAATGCAGAAGAGTATTTAAAGTAATGAACCAACAACTTAATTACAATTCAGCACTTAACTTTCATATAAGTATATGATGGTGTGCAAGTCCATGTCAATTTCTGTGACTAGTAACATAGTCCTTTAGCCAACCTGGCTCACGTCTTTGACGTTGTTCTCTGACCAGCCTCAGAAGACACTGAATTCCAGACAATGGAACATGAGAGGGCATCACGTTTCAGCATTGGCTGTCATTCCATATCCAACTCTCTATTGTTCAAGGGTGCAAGACACGATGCATGCCACTTTTTTCCATCATCCAAGAGGTAAGTGTAAGGACCAACTTTTTCCTGACCTCAACTGGAGGAGTGAACTTGGATAAGCTTTTGTACCAGTCACAGACCCTTTTTAATGCGCACTTTATTCCCTGGTCGAAAAGAGAAATGTCGCACTCGATGCTTGTGGTCAAAGCGAGATTTCATGACATCCTGACGTGAGGAAACACGTTTCTGCAGTGGTGTCGGCTCATGACCAGAAGGTGAAGGTTTCAGGACATTGAGACGGGTACGCATTTTCCTTCCATGAATCAATTCGAATGGGGAAACACCTGTTACAGCATGAGGTGTAGAGCGGTAAATCTGCAGGAAGTCAGTCACTGTTGATTTCCATGGTGCTGATTGTAGGATTGCTGATTGGATTGTACTCTTGAGAACCCTGTGAAAGCGTTCAATAGCACCATTTGCAGCAGGATGATACACTGAAGTACGAATGTGCTTAATATCTCTGTCTTTCAGGAACGCAGCAAACTCAGGGGAAGTGAACTGAGGCCCATTATCACTGACCAGAGTGGTCGGGTTGCCGTGTCTGCTGAAGACACAGGTAAGAAATGCAGTCACTTGTTTTGTTGCAACAGACGCAGTAAAGGCTACCTCAGGCCACTTACTATAATAGTCAGTGAGTGTCAGAGCATATCGACAGTCCCAGACAGCAATCTCGAACGGGCCCACAATGTCTATCGCCAGTTTTTCCCACGGTGCAGAAGGTAAAGGAACAGGCTGGAGTGGAACAGCAGAGGCTTTCGCAGTTTTGTCCAGAGAAAGACATAAATGACAAGCAGCAATTTTCTCCCTCACAAATGTGTCCATGTTTGGCCACCAATACATCTCACGCAGGCGTTGCTTCGTTCTCACAATTCCCTGATGACCCTCATATGTGCAATACGGAACAATGACTCACGCACTTTTCCAGGCACAACCAGTCTAGATCCTCTAAACACAAACTCAGCTTGCACCCTGAACTCATGTCGGAGCTTGTAGTATGGACGAATCACAGGATCCACAGCAGCAGAAGATGAAGGCCATTTACTCGCAATTTGTGCGCGCAACGCAGAGAGTTCAGAACAGTGAGCAGAGGCAGTAGCAAATTCTTCCTGGGATATGGCAATCGGACCAGAAGACAGTAAAGCAACAAACTCGGGTTCTGTATCCGACTCAGCATCCAAAGGAAGAGGCAAAGGCAAGCGGGATAAACAACCTGCAGTGTAGTTCTCAGATCCATCACGATACTCAACTATGTAGTCGAAACAGAGCAACCGAGCAGCCCACCGAGCAATACGCATACCAGCTCTATCAGTCCCTTTTGTGGTCAGCAGTGTCGTTAACGCTTGATGGTCAGTCCGCAACGTAAATCTGCGACCCCACAAGTACGTTCTCCATTTTTCCACCGCCCAGACACACGCCAGAGCCTCCTTTTCAACAGTGGAGTATTTCTGTTCAGCTGAGGACAGTGTTCTGGATGTGAAAGCGACAGTATGTTCTTGACCATCAGTGCCAATTTGAGCGAAGACAGCACCTAGTCCATATGCAGACGCGTCAGTAGAAATGACCACCGGCATCTCCGGGTCAAACAGTATAAGCGCAGGACTGTGAACCAGCAGCTTCTTCACATCATCCAAGCTTTATTGAGCATCATCAGACCAGCGAAATCCACTCTCATCTCTCAAGCACTCACGCAGAGGCATCACCACGGAAGCGAAATTAGGAATTAATTTGTTGTACCAGGAGAGAAGACCCAGCAAAGAACGCAACTGAACAGCATCCGTTGGTGCAGGTGCATTGATTATTGCAGATAGATGTTCCTGATCCAACTGAATACCCTGCGACGTCACCATGTGGCCTAGAAACTTCAAGCTCTGTTTTCTGAATTGACATTTTGACTCATTCAACACCAACCCAGCATCTTTGAGATGTTGCATCACCTTCTCTAGCGCTTGATCATGTTCTTGCAGCGAGCGTCCCCACACAATGATGTCGTCCAGATAATTTGCAACGTTCTGGATTCCTTTTAGAATGATGTCCATCATCTTTTGGAATGCAGCTGGAGCAGACGCCAAGCCATAAGGTACCCTGCAGAATCTGAAGAGGCCCTCGTGTGTAAGAAAAGCAGTGAGGTCCCGGCAATCTTCATGAAGAGGTACCTGATGGTATGCACTTTCCAAGTCTATAGTTGAAAACACAGTCGCACCTTGCAGTAATGTCATCATCTCCTCCATGTGTGGCAATGGGTAACTGTCTACTATAACTGCCTTGTTGGGCCCTCGCAAGTCCACACACATGCGGATCCCCCCGTTTCCTTTTGGACCACATCAATCGGAGAAACCCATGGAGAAGAATCAATCCGTTCGATCACACCAGCCTGTAAGAGACGTTCCAGTTCTGCGGAAACAGCATCTCTCACGGAGAAAGGTAAGCGACGCAATTTGCATTTGACAGGAGGTACAGAGTCAGAAATGTTCACCTTGTGCGTGAAGTTGTTCAAACAGCCTAATGCAGCACACTGTGATGGAGAAGTGGAGAGAGCACAGACTGGAGCGGATTGTGCCGACGGCAGCACAGTGTGTCCAGTAATTTGCAGCTGAAGTCCCTTAATCAGATCCATGCCTAGCAAAGCAGTGCCAGTGTCAACAATGAAGAAGTGTGCAGGACAGGTAATGCCATATTTAGTGACTGTAGCAGATAAACATCCTAGTACTGAAATCGGCTCTTGTAAGTAAGTAACTAAACGGGCAGCAGGGGCTTGCAACGGCACAGTGCGAAAATGCTGTTCATACAGTTGTTTCGGCAGGATGGACACAGACGAACCAGAGTCCACAGTAAGTTGAAGAGACACAGGGGTAGCAGCAGGTGAGGCATGTACGGTCACTTCACACATCAGACGGTCAGTCGCTCCAGGCAGATGGAGAATACAGACCTCTGGCAATTCAACTGAATGCACTGAATGAGTAGGAGCAGAACGGCAGACTCGTGCAAAATGTCCAATCTTATTGCAATTCTTACATTTAGCAGATGCAGCGGGGCAGTTCTGTGCTTTGCAAGATGTCCAGCAGAGCCACAGCGAAAGCATGTTCGAGCTGACGGAGCAGAAGCAGGTGGTTTTGATGAGGTACGTGCTTTGAATTTGGCCTTAGGACGCTGTCGTCCAGAAGCAGGAGTGGCATGTACAACTTGAACTGGAGCGAAGTTACTCGTAGCCAGCGATTTCGCCTGAGCATCAGCGGTCTCTAGCTGTGTGGCAAGTTAATTGCAGTCTCCAGTGTCAATTTAGATTCCACTAATAATCTTTCACGAATGCGAGGGTTAGCAATATTTTCAACAAGTTGATCACGCAACATATCGTCAAGATTGTCAGCAAATTCACAAGTAGTCCTAAATCTCTTAATGCAGCAATGTATTGTACTACGTTTCATCTATCCTCTTATGCGTTTCCTGAAAGCATGTCTTTCCACGACCACATTTCTTTTCGGAACGAAGTGTTGTTCCAAAGCCGTAATAGCATCAGCTAGATCGTCACCGGTATTGGGCAGTGTATAAAACAATCTCTGACCTTCGGTTCGAGGCAGTGAAGAAGCAAAGCACGTTTTCTGGCTTCTGAACATAAATCCCCAGTAGCATTGATGACTAGCATGTAGTTCCGGAACATTTTCAGCCATGTGACTAGCGGTATAGCAGGCTCACCGGGACAAGGCAAAAAAGGATTGGGAAATGGAGCACTTACTGAAGCCATCCTCAAAAAATCTTGTAAAAAAAAAGTCCTCGTCGCCAATTTGTTATGTCTTAATGCAGACAAGAAGCTGGAGACCGTGATTCCTTTTAGTAACATTTATTACCTAACACATACAGGATAACATGCAACATGCTCGTACTCTAACTTCTTCTCTCTCCTCTGCATCTCTATGCAACTCAAATAGAGGAGTGCCACTAGCGGTACATTAATGTGACAACACCACACAAACTGCACAACAACAGGTCTGCTATGAGACACTTGGAAGAATACACTTGGACATGGAAGCGCGTGAAATTATCCACTAGTGATCACATTTATTGTAAATGCGCTGGATGGAGCTGATAAGAACTTGAGTTGTTTGTCGATGAGACTCGCACAAACCAGCTCAGAACGCCGAGAGAAACCAGCGCATTTCACTGAAGTCTACGCAAGCATTATGATCAATGCGTTTGAAACGCGTCTGCAAATACAGTTTACATTCGCGTTTCCTAACTTTGCAATGCATAACACGTGGCATTTCGAATGCTTAAATTATAACGCATATTTCCATAGGCGTAATTTGCGGGTGGACGGGTGGGTCATGTCCCCACCACTTTTTGCCAAAGTCAATTTTGTTGACTTGAGTGTTAATTGCTAGAGGCAATTTCTAACAACTCCGCCCATCAGTTTCAGATTGGAATAGACAAAGTGTAGAAAGCACACGAACATCAACTTCTCCAGTGGCGTAGAGCGTAAAGCTGTGTTACCTACTTCATGTCGTCGTGGGTTCGGGACTGCTGTCCGCTGAACTTTTTCCCTTCACATATCAGATTGTAAAGGTATTTATTTGTAATAAACGATGAAAATATTTGAAAATGGCTGTTCAAGTCATACATGTACCAAACATTTTGCGCTTAATTGCACTTTGATGCTATATATTCGTCCTTATTGTTCTCGACATGCCGTTGCTATCGTCTATTGCAAGATTAATTACATTTTGATACTTGATAGAAAACTCAAATAAATGGAAAAAGTCACAACTTTGTAGTTTCATGAGTTCAAAACAAAATTTAGAAAGTTTGTTGTATATTTGTAGCCTATCTGGCAATGCCCGTATAATAAGTGAAAATAAGATTTTTTTAAAGATATTATTTTTCCATCTGTTTCCCCTGTATAACTTACTTGAATGTTTGTCCTTATTAGCAGGGGGTTCCCAAACGTCTCAATCCTTGACCCAGCAACAGGTAATCTGTGTCAAACACACATTTTTAACATGGGGAAAACACATTCGTTTCAGTAGTTTTTATTTTATCACAAATTAATACATTTAATTACGCACGGCAACAGCCATCCTTACATATAATAAAGCACAACATGCTTTAAATGATCTATTAATGAAAACATGATATAGTTTAAAAACAAATGGAAGCAGATCTGATATGTGGAAATTTAGAATAGTGAGTTTAGCGGATTCGTACGGTGGCGTATTGCTGCCACGTATTTTTCCACTCAATTATGTCGTTAAAATGAGATAATATGTCGTTTAAACGAAATAATATGTCGTTTTAAAATATATTTATTTTTAATATTGTCACTTTTGGAATTCCATAAAAACCCTCTTGTATCCCTCGCTATTGATTGCTTATTAGTTCATGCCCCGCACCTGTTCCTTCTTGATTTGCTCCCCTTTAAAAAGCCCTCATGTCTATTGTCTTGTGCTCGTTCGTTGTGTATTCTTGCTGTGATCCATGGTGTGTATACCGGTCCTCTCATGTGCCTTCCTGTTCCTCATGCATGTGTCCTGTTGTGAATTCCTCCGTCTAGTCTTAGTAAGTGTTGAGTTTAGTTCATGTCTAGTGTTTGGTTAGTAGT
Organism: Triplophysa rosa; assembly: GCF_024868665.1. NCBI lineage: Eukaryota > Metazoa > Chordata > Actinopteri > Cypriniformes > Nemacheilidae > Triplophysa > Triplophysa rosa. The sequence continues at coordinate 6,551 of NW_026634485.1, forward strand.
GTTTAGTTAGTCTTGGTCTCTGTTTTATTGTTGTAATTGCTTTGCCCCCTCGTGGGTTCTTGTTTTGTGTTTTATTGTTAATAAACCCTTTTTGTTAACCCGAAACTGCTGCCTGCAATTGGGTTCTTCCCCGTGTTCATGACCCGTTTACATCGATTACAGCAATTGCAAGTTTTGCATTACATCATTTTAAATACTGAGATGCGCAAAACCTCTTCAAGAAGCTTATTTTACTGGCATGTTGATGAACAGTAAACCGAAAACTGCTGTGAGCTGCCAGTGTAAATCTTTACATTTATTAAATACACCAGGAATTTGTACAAGTTGTTTTTTGCTTAAAGATAATAAAATAAGTCAAGTAAAATAAAGAGAATTTCAGTAAACTAGTTTTTTTTTCTTCTTAAGTTTTTACTGTTCCTGTCACATAAGCACAAAACAATCAAAAAACACTTTAATGCGCCGAATCCATCAGAACCGAACCGAAAACCGTGGGCCAAAACTTAGGTTCGTATTGAACCGTGGGTGAGCTGTATTGTTGCATCCGTACAATCTATCGTGACATTCAACACAGAACATGAAAACACAGATGAACAATCAGACGTACAGATCACTGTTAGTTACTCACAATCAGTATAATAATCTAATTTTCTTGACATTCAACACAGAACATGAGAGCACTGATGGTGTTTAAATTCTCATGACTTTTACCCGAAGCAGTCGGCCCCAGGCTTTACGATTCCTACATCAGATCCCGACTGCACCTAATCCTCTATCACCTACACAAACCCTCTCTTCACTGTCTCCGAAGGCATTTATCAGCCTTACCTCACACCTGGTGGCCACATGGGGCAGTTTTTTTTATCTCATCACCATAGCAAACACACTCTTTGCTCTCTGAGGCATAGCCTTCGCAGGTGCACTGAACCGTTTGCCAGGTGCGTTAGCGTGTATCCGTGATAGACATTGCAGTGTTGTAAGGAACTGAACTCATGTAATTCGGCCTTACATCAAAACATGCCATTGACCGCGTTTACATGGACGTCAGTAATCAAATTATTTGCCTTATTCTGAGTAAACTAATATTATGATTAAGGTGTTTACATGAGTTGCTTTAAGAATATACCTTTCATGTTCCTGTTTTACATGTTACACTACATAGTTCGATTAATGGCATACGTCATTACGTCCCTAAGCGATGCCGTTCGACATCAATTTCATGTATCAACAAACAGTTCGTCTTCGCCATGGTACCACAGTTTTTGGTGTTTCATTTATTTTCTAGAATTGTTGGCATCTTTCTTGTTTCCCGTTCGGACCAAAAATGTGCTTTCTTGCTTGAAGCCATGTTGTTTGCCGTGAAACGAAAAGGCTGTCCACTGCCGTGCGTGTGTGTAACATGTCGCAAAGTGCCGCAAAAGTTCCTATGCGCCGGTAATAGTGCGATTAACTGTGTACATGTCTATACCGAACTTCAGTGGTGTAAAGTATTGGAGTAAATGTACTTAGTTACTTTACTTAAGTATCTTTTTGGCTACTTTGTAGTTGTACTGAGTATTAAAGATATTAGCAACTTTTACTCTCTACTTAACTACATTTTTGAACAAGTATATGTACTCTTTACTCCACTACATTTGTAATGACTAATGCAAGTTACACATTACATTTTGCATGCACCTATCTTATAATTAATATTGCCATTTACAGGGTATGAAGGTACTACAATCTTGTGGATTTTGCTCTAACTTACAAAAACTTGTCAACATGGCTTCTTATATGAATATGAGTGCAGTATCAGGTAGATGTCAATCGCTGGCGGTTTACACACGGTTAGCCCTTACCGCTATTTCTACAGTAATATATTGGCAACACTGTTGCCAGCTAGTTACTGTAGGTCACACATCTACAAAAGCTCTTATTTTTAAAACTAACTCTTCCTAAATGTGCTCTAAACATGTTTGCTCAAAATTTGACCATGTGGTGGGACTATTGCCATGAAGTGATGTAAACCAGTAAAAAGAATGTATAGTATTTCAATTTTCAAAAGTGCTCTCACACTATATAGACAAAATATTAACCTATAGAATGAGTCGGACACAGAGAAATGAACAATCCACATATGAATCTCAACAATGGTGACAATCAACTGAACAGCTTCATGCTGCAATGCATGCTGGGTACATAGTACAAAACTCATTCATGATTGTTTGTCACCATTGATGAGGTTTGTATGTCAAGTGTCTAATTGTGTCTCAATTGCAAAG